>NW_026920305.1:0-167232 GCF_032062105.1 Saccostrea cuccullata
TCATGTTAAAATTATTGTTTATTTAGTTCTTGTTTAATTACTTAATTGCATGTACCTTGTCTGCCTTTGCATGCTTTACAACAGGGATAGTGTCAACCAATTATCCGCGCTTCACTGACCACACGCACCTGTGGCGGTATATCGAGATAATTGACTCTTAAAAATGGACGTTTGTTGTGAAAACAGGGTGGCGGATGGCGGTATGCGAATTTGGCGTTATAAAGAGAATTTTATATAGCAGGAAAACGTTCTTGGGAAATCGTGGCGGTATTGCGAAAATGGCGATGAATCGAATGGCGATAATTCGAGAATTGACTGTATATCATTCGTACCCTAAGTTTTTGTGTATTTCTTGCAGTAAAAAAGTTTGGGAAAAAATGCCCCGGGCGAATGGAAAATAGCCTGAGGAATCTGGAAAATGGCAATACTTGCAGGAAATTCTTTGCTCAATTCCTGCTCCAGATAACGCAGTTACACATAAAACAACCCCAAAAGATTGATACATGCTCTTACCTGAAAAATATTTCAATATTCTAATTTTTGGGTATTCTCATTTTTAATTTTTGGACCAATACCCTCATTTTTGAAAAATCGGAGCAAAATGTTGGTTGCTGGAACATGATATAGAAAGGACCAATATATTATTCATACCCTCAGTTTTTGTGTATTTCTTGCAGTAAAAAAGTTTGGAAAAAAATGCCCCGGGCACATGGAAAATAGCCTGAGGGATCTTGAAAACGGTGACACTTGCAGGAAATTCTTTGCTCAATTCCTGCCCCAGATAACGCAGTTACACATAGAACAACCCATAAAGATTGATACATGCTCCGACTTGAAAAATATTTCAATATTCTAATTTCTGGGTATTGTCATTTTTTATTTTTGGACCAATACCCTCATTTTGAAAAATCGGAGCAAAATGTTGGTTGCTGACCAATATATTATTCGTACCCTCAGTTTTTGTGTATTTCTTGCAGTAAAAAAGTTTGGAAAAAAATGCCCCGGGCAAATGGAAAATAGCCCGAGGGATCTGGAAAACGGTGACACTTGCAGGAAATTCTTTGCTGAATTCCTGCCGCAGATAACGCAGTTACACATAAAACATCCCCAAAAGATTGATACATGCTCCTATCTGAAAAATATTTCAATGTTCTAATTTTTGGGTATTGTCATTTTTTATTTTTGGAGAATATCCTCATTTTTGAAAAATCGGAACAAAATATTGGTTGCTGGGACATGATATAGAAAGGACCAATATATTATTCGTACCCTCAGTTTTCGTGTATTTCTTGCAGTAGAAAAGTGTGGAAAAAAATGCCCCGGGCAAATGGAAAATAGCCTGAGGAATCTGGAAAATGGCGATACTTGCAGGAAATTCTTTGCTCAATTCCTGCTCCAGATAACGCAGTTACACATAAAACAACCCCAAAAGATTGATACATGCTCCTACCTGAAAAATATTTCAATATTCTAATTTTTGGGTATTCTCGTTTTTTATTTTTGGACCAATACCCTCATTTTTGAAAAATCGGAGCAAAATGTTGGTTGCTGGAACATGATATAGAAAGGACCAATATATTATTCGTACCCTCAGTTTTTGTGTATTTCTTGCAGTAAAAAAGTTTGGAAAAAAATGCCCCGGGCACATGGAAAATAGCCTGAGGGATCTGGAAAACGGTGACACTTGCAGGAAATTCTTTGCTCAATTCCTGCCCCAGATAACGCAGTTACACATAAAACAACCCATAAAGATTGATACATGCTCCGACTTGAAAAATATTTCAATATTCTAATTTCTGGGTATTGTCATTTTTTATTTTTGGACCAATACCCTCATTTTTGAAAAATCGGAGCAAAATGTTGGTTGCTGACCAATATATTATTCGTACCCTCAGTTTTTGTGTATTTCTTGCAGTAAAAAAGTTTGGAAAAAAATGCCCCGGGTAAATGGAAAATAGCCCGAGGGATCTGGAAAACGGTGACACTTGCAGGAAATTCTTTGCTGAATTCCTGCCGCAGATAACGCAGTTACACATAAAACATCCCCAAAAGATTGATACATGCTCCTATCTGAAAAATATTTCAATGTTCTAATTTTTGGGTATTGTCATTTTTTATTTTTGGAGAATATCCTCATTTTTGAAAAATCGGAACAAAATATTGGTTGCTGGGACATGATATAGAAAGGACCAATATATTATTCGTACCCTCAGTTTTCGTGTATTTCTTGCAGTAAAAAAGTGTGGGAAAAAAATGACCCGGGCAAATGGAAAATAGCCTGAGGAATCTGGAAAACGGTGATACTTGCAGGAAATTCTTTGCTCAATTCCTGCCCCAGATAACGCAGTTACACATAAAACAACCCCAAAAGATTAATACATGCTCCTACCTGAAAAATATTTCAATATTCTAATTTTTGGGTATTCTCATTTTTTATTTTTGGACCAATACCCTCATTTTTGAAAAATCGGAGCAAAATGTTGGTTGCTGGAACATGATATAGAAAGGACCAATATATTATTCGTACCCTCAGTTTTTGTGTATTTCTTGCAGTAAAAAAGTGTGGAAAAAAATGCCCTGGGCAAATGGAAAATAGCCTGAGGGATCTTGAAAACGGTGACACTTGCAGGAAATTCTTTGCTCAATTCCTGCCCCAGATAATGCAGTTACACATAAAACAACCCCAAAAGATTGATACATGCTCCTATCTGAAAAATATTTCAATATACTAATTTTTGGGAATTGTCATTTTTTATTTTTGGACCAATACCCTCATTTTGAAAAATCGGAGCAAAATGTTGGTTGCTGGAACATGATATAGAAAGGGCCGATGTATTATTCGTACCCTCAGTTTTTGTTTATTTCTTGCAGTAAAAAAGTTTGGAAAAAAATGCCCCGGGCAAATGGAAAGTAACCTGAGGGATCTTGAAAACGGTGACACTTGCAGGAAATTCTTTGCTCAATTCCTGCCCCCAGATAATGCAGTTTCACATAAAACAACCCCAAAAGATTGATACATGCTCCTATCTGAAAAATATTTCAATATTCTAATTTTTGGGAATTGGCATTTTTTATTTCTGGACCAATACCCTCATTTTGAAAAATTGGAGCAAAATGTTGGTTGCTAGGACATGATGTAGAAATGAACAATATATTATTCGTACCCTCAGTTTTTGTGTATTTCTTGCAGTAAAAAAGTTTGGAAAAAAAATGCCCCGGGCAAATGGAAAATAGCCTGAGGGATCTTGAAAATGGTGACACTTGCAGGAAATTCTTTGCTCAATTCCTGCCCCAGATAACTCAGTTACACATAAAACAACCCCAAAAGATTGATACATGCTTGCAAATTTTTTCTATACTCAACATTCAGGGCCTTGAGCAGTGAGGGATCTTTTTCGTGCCAGCACCTACTGCGACACGGGACCTCTGTTAATACTAGTCCGTTTCATCCCAAGGACCGGTCTCAACGTCCAACAGTGGGATTCTAACCTGCTATGTAAGGACTTACTTTGCGACTCTAGAGCAGACACTCCAATCACTATGCCACAAGGACGACTTTTCTTTGTTCTTAAACACTTTTTTTTAACGTCTGGAGGGTCACTTTTCCCCAACCATTACTCTACAAGGGTATTTATTTTTCCTTTACCAGTCATGGATTTGACAAACAGTATAACCTATACAGCTGAGAGAAGACTCCAGTCTCGGTTTACATACAGCAGTAATTTTCTGGAGTTTCCAAACATTACGTTTACTCCCTTAACAGCAATACAGTCCTCCCCAGCAACACAAGCAGCTCAAGTCCAGGGGCACATACCTCAGCCAACAGCCCCACCCAGGCCAGAGAAAAAATACGGCACAGTTCCAGGCTTTTGGTGTACATTAAACAAAGTAAACAATAAATATAATCTTTGTTTATTACTTAATTGTAATAGCAAATATGATTATCATGGTTTGGATTAACAAATAGTAAATAAACAGTTATATATTCCCAATAGGTCTGTGTTATTTATTCAGTTAACCAATAGGTGAACATGGAAACTGTAACAAAACATGACTAAGGCAAAAACAAGTTGCCTTCAGTGGTAATGCATAAAAAAATAAAGTTTTTCTTAAAACTTTTCTAGTTTTTTTTTGTTTTGTTTTGGATATCCTTTTAAAGCATGGGTATTTCTTGAGATTAAAAAAGTTTTAAGTAAGGCTACATAAAGCAGTCAAGTCAGAACAGAGCAAACAAACAATTTTTTTAAAGGTGGCCTCATATGTATGTAAATGTACTTTTCTATTAATTATTTTAGTCTGACATCTTGTATTTTAATTCACTCAAAAAAAAAAATACACATGTACTTCATTTTACAATTTCCTATTTGTCACTTAGTTGTCCTCCAGGAATATGAACAGGCTTTTTATATCCTGGCCAGTTTATCAAGCTATGGTTATGAATAACATGTATAATGTTCATATAGTCAAAGTAATTTTAACATGATTTAAAATTGATTTTTACATGGCACATCAACTATGCATGGAAAAATACACATTCTCAAATTACACTCAAATGAAAAAATGCGTAAGTTACATGGTATACAATTACAAATCGAAATAGAAACGATGATGAAAAAAGATTAAAACTATAATTTAAGATAAAAATAAATACACATGTACAGTAAAATTAATTTAGTATGAATTTAGAGAAAAACAAAAATTGGGTATCCACTGCAAATGTGGAAAGGACTTATATAGGCAGTGCCTGCTGTCCATTCCTATTATGTGCAATCATAATAAAATATTGTTTAAATAAAATAGAGCCCCACCCTAGCACCAGAACCCCTGACCCTGGGGCCATGAATTTCATAATTTTGGTAGAGGACTCAAAGCTCATTACATTCATGCTAATAGTTTGACTGCTTGATGTCCTGGAGTAAAGAAGATTTTTAAAGACTTCATTAATCTTAGTGGTTTTGGCCCCACCCCTCAGGCCCCAGGGGGGCGGGGACCATAAAATTCATAAATTTTGTTCCCCTTCACCCATAGATGCTGTATACCAAATTTGGTTGAAATTGGTTCAGTGGTTTCAGAGAAGAAGCTGAAAATGTTCAAATGTTAACACATGACAGACGATGATGGACGGTCACCTGAGTGACTCAGGTAACTTAATAAAAGACCTGTTGTCATCCTGTTATAAAATGAGCTCTGATTTGAAGTGATAGTACATAAATCAAAGTCACAAAATAGTTATTTTAAAAAATCATCACTTTGAAAATTTGTCATTTGATCTGTCTACACCATAATTATTGTGATTAAGGACATGTGCAACATACCTTACCTACTGATAGTTTTTCCAAGATATTCATAAATTAAGATAATAGCATCATCGGATATTCATAGACAAAAATTCAGCATGCACTACCAGGGTTTTTTGAAAGATGTCAATTGATGAAAATTCTTGCATGATTCAAAGAAAAATTTATAAAAAAATACTCAACATATATTCGAGATGTTTCTTTTATCAAAAATTGTTTTAGGTGTATAAAACACCATATATATATAGACATTAAAATAAAGTACACTAATCCTTCAAGAATTGGAACTCTTCCACTCCATGGAAAAAGACAAAAAAAGTTCAAACTATGTTGCATATGTCCTTAAGTTAATTAAAAGGAATTTTTATTCAATTTTTTTAAAGGTTGGTGGTGGTGATTGTTTTGGAGTTATTCTTTCAATTTTGAATTATTTGAAGTACATTGTACAATACCATAAAAACTGAACATCAGGGAAGTATAAATGGTCGGAAGTAACAAAGTGAATGATTAATATTAACAAACAGCTTTTAGAGCCAAACAATATCTAAACTATGGAAGTTATACTGTATAAGATAACACTCTTACACTCTAATTGTTTTCTAGAACTCTAAAAAGATAATATAGCTATGTCAAATAAAGATAAAATTATGTATTGGTAAATTAAGACAAATAATCCCAACTGTTGCATAAAAGGTTCTCATCATCAATCCTAATTATGCAAGGATTTATTCAGTACAATTCTGTTTTTAGTCAAAAAAAAAAAACAAACAAAGAAGATGTGTGTTATGAAACACTGACGCCCCCATATGACGGCATATAATGGAAGTTGAAGTTTTTCAATCATACCGGATAAGTCAAACTCCATGGTCAATACATCAAAAATGTTGTTACCCAAAGATTGAAATTCTATCAATAGAAATACCTGGTAAATATGAAATCCCAAGCACCAACCATTCAAAAGTTATGGTCAAATTAATGTTTTCTAAAAGTGGGTCAAACTCCAATGTCAAGGTCAAATGGTCAAAATTAATGGTATGCAAAACCTTGTCATAAGAAAAAGACATGCTAAATATAAACGCCCTCGCACAGCCTGACAAACAGATGGATGAACAGACAAACTATATAGCCTCCCAATCTTCCATTAAGGGGACATAAAAATAACTGGTTAATTAACAATATATTTTTATATATTAAGTTATTCAAGTTTTCAGATGTTGCAAAAGATGCTTCTTGCAATTTTATACTACATTTCTGATTTTCACAAAATTCTCACGACAACTTAATTTTCATTAGATAATCATCAACTCTATATGAGCGAGATAAAATTTTCATGAATTGTGATCATAATCCTCAATATACTTTTAAGTTATTTCCTTGGTCGCCATCTTGGTGGTCAACCTGGTGAATTTTCCTCTTAGTCTTACCAAATTTTAGAGGTTGTAGCAGAAAAATCTTATTGGAATAGAATTTATGAAATAAAGGAGGCTCTAGGTAATGTATATTTTTCAGAAAAACAATGCTTCTAGCTACCACAAAATTGCCAGTATAAAATGTTAAAGTTGGTTGAATAATGAATATAAGCATGTTGACCTCCAATATGGCAATCAAGGGGAAATATCTCGTGTTAATTTGGGTTTACTGAAAAGTATCTATACACAAGACACACTGTTTTGCTTAATTACAGAAATAAAAAGTGATTTACAGTAGTATCACAAATACAAACATCAACATGATGTTTTTTGGTTACTTTTACATCACCTTTAATTGTCTAGAATATTTATTGGCCTAAAAATACATAATATCCAAAAAAAAACCTAAAAAAAGATGCAAACATTTTATGACACGAACAAAGAGAAACAATAAAATTCTAAAGTACCAACAACAAATGTATGTACAGAACTCAAAACACAATCTCAAATGAACTACTGGATTTCTAAGAGCATGAAATTATTGTGAAATAACTACCTCTATTGAAGTTCATATAATTATAAAAACTGTAACACACAATATTATCAAAAACTAATTCAGGAAAAACTTTTAAAAAATCAATAAGGATTGAAATTTACACCCATTTTGGGACATAAAAAGCTTAAGTTTGTTTACATGTACATTCATAACAGCAAAAGTAATCACTATATTTTAAAACAAGCAAAAGAATTGTGGTCCCCCACTTTTGGTGTCTTTGTAGGTGAGATATCATTTTTTATGACATATTGTGTCAAAGCTTGTCACAGGTAATGCACATGTCAAATATGAAAGCCCTATCTCTTCTCAATCAAAAGTAATAAGGAAGGAAGTGAAACACTGATGACCCCATATGGCAAAATAGTGAAGATTAAACTTTTCTGAAATGCAAAGTAAATATATTGGTACCCAAGGTAGGGCCATCTCACAAGAAATAAGATTGTGAAATATGAAAGCCCTAGCACTACCTGCTCAACAGTTATGGTCAAGGATACATTTTTGAGATGTAGGTCAAACTCCAAGGTAAAAGGGTTGAAGTTGTTCATTTCTTAAAAAAGGTCTTGCCAAAAGTATTATATAGGTGAAGTATGAAAGCTCTTGCCCGAAATGTTCAAAAGTTATGGCCAAGGTTAAAGTTTTTAAAAAGTAGGTCAAAATCCAAGGACAAGGTCAAAGTTCTTTATATCTAATGAAAGGTCTCCTCACATAGATTACATAGGTGAAGTATCAAAGCCCTAACTTTTATAGTTCAAAAGTATGTGAAATATGAAAGCCCTATTACTACCGTTCAAAAGTTATGGCCAAAGTAAAAGTTTGGAATTTTTGTGCAATCAAAGTACTGAAAGTACTGGGAAGCGCTAAGCATGGTTCAATTTAAAATTTATCAGAATTTTAATTTCCTATTGAATTTGAATAAGTACATGAAGTATTTTGACAGTGCGACCGTTGGGCGAACGCAGTTGTTTGATACAAAATTATTAATTTTAAAATAAACCCACATCTTAAATGCCTTGACTGTGACGTTACATAACATCGCATGTAAGTTGTATCACTATAACAAAGTCTTAAAAATAAGAAAAAATTTAACACAGACATCTAATTTATTATCTCTGTGCAATTTTCATTAAAGCAAGTGATTTACTTTACTTAGCTTTCTTTGTTTAGCAGTAACACAGTTGGTTACAGAAAACAAGATTATTTGTGTTGCACTGTGGGTCCAGGTTTCTGCAGTAAAATTTAATTCATATCAATGTCACAGTCCGAATTTTTTCTTCTGACTCATTTGATTTCAGATTATGTATATACATGTAGCTATACATTAGCTGGAAAGTTTTTTAAAAAATCATTTTGACAAATTTTGAATACCTAAAACTGTTACTGAAATCCTTCTCTTGAATGTAAAGGGGAGAAAACAAAACTTTCTAATGATAATTTTTGACAATAAATCATACTGCTCTCAAGAATGTGAAGAAGAATATTATTCTTACTGAAATTCAAAATTGGCTGTTGGTGACTGTGCCTTTTTTGTTAATATCGGCCACAGGAGGGATCGATCTATTTGCAGTTGTGTTTGAAAGTGCACGGGGAGAAATGAGATATTATTTTTTATTTGTTCCATTTAAAACATCCTTCATGATCAGTATTTTCAAAGCTGCTGTCCGAAAAAAAAATTGTTCACCTACCTACCAACTCAACTTGAGAATTTAGGGTCGGGTTAGGGGAAACAAAGATATTTTTAATTTCGGCCTGATTTGTCAATACTTTTAAAAATAAAAATGTTAATACTCTTCTGCTTTGAAAGAAAAATATATCATATTAAAATTCATGAGTATTTTCCTTGGACTCTTTTTGGTGGAAATACAGTAACTTTAAAATACTACAATAAATTGCCAAAACACCCAAGCATTCAGTGAAAAGGAATTTTTTGCACCAAAATATTTTGTTACAGATAAAGACTCTAAAACAAGTATATACTATCTAGGGCCTGTATATAAATGCATTCACGTTTGTGCTTCAAATGGATAATTAATGAGATGCTGTGAAATCATTACCATTGATGCATGTAACTCTCTGCATGATGCAAGTGTGATAATTAAAAGGTTTGTTTGCATTTTCATTGTTTGAAATAAAGGCCCAGAAGAGGGTGTGAAAAATTACAAACTACCGTATAACGGGTATTTTCTATGGTTGTCCAATTTTTGCAAAATTTTGCGGGTAGGACAAATCCGCAAAAATTACAATAGCAAAATATTTTAAATATGCCTTCAATTATTTTATACATGCAAGTATGATAAGTGATGCGTCTGCAGACTCATGCATGGACGTGTCTTCATTAGCGAGAAAATTCGGGTGACATCGAAACTCCGATAGCTACAAACAAAATATGACAGTTTTTCTTTTTTTCCACTGTTCAATCTTGTTTTGTCTTGAAACCGTGATTAATATTACTGCTTGTGTATACAATATGGCTTGATTCGTGAATTTCATCCAAATCAGACGACTGAAAGTATTATTTACGCCTCAATGCGCGTGACAAGTGTGATTTTTGAGTTGGTTGATTATGCAACTTTTTGTTTCAGCTTAAAATGAAAATCCCGAATTAATTTTGATGGCAATTAATTTTAAGTGTATTTTAGATTATAGCTTGGAGGCATCAATTATCATTATCTATATATTTATTGAAATTATTTTGATAGATAATATAAAATGAACGCCTGTGGTGTTAGAATAAAGATTTGTTTGAGTGGACAAGTTCTATTATTACAATAATTATTCTCCGGACTATAGGCATAATTTACAAAGAGTTACTACTTACTAGTAGTTGCTAGTAGTTTAATCAAGTTTGATAGCGCAATACCTGTTCCCATGCACCTGTGTCTGTGTCATTCATGTGCCTGAATGGATTTACAAAACGTAATCATGGCAGTGTTCTAATAAATCTTAAAATTTGATGATCCTTTACTGTACCCCTTAATTAATTTTATGCGGTATAGTGCAACCGCAGAAATTGAAAACGCAAAAATTAATTTGCTACCTTTAAGGGGTTATATCGCAAAAATTTCCAACCGCAGAAAATACCCGTTATACGGTATATAATTAAATAGAACCTAGTTAAATAAATTTTTATGGAATTATACTTCTTAAAGATTTATTTCCCATTGAATTTTGATGTTTAAATACTCATTGAAATTTTAATGAGGCTTTTAAATACATGTGCACATTAAATCACAACATAGCATTACATATTATGAAATTTTTTGGCGGTACTTGTATCAATATACAGTCAAACTTTTCATAGCAGTCACCCCATCAAGCGGTCACTTGTCTTAAGTGGTCATTTTATTTCCTCTCAATGAAATTTCCTATATAAAGTAACTCTATTTAGCGGTCACCTGCATAACGCGGTCAGCGGTCATCAAATTTCAAACAAAATTGCCACTTTTCCCTGTCTTGAGCGGCCATTTTGTCCAATCACGTGACCTGATCTGGAGTCAGCTGTTTCCCAAATTTGTTACTAATGTAAATAATCAGTAAAGTCTTGCGGGATCGTGAACAAAAATTAATAAATGGACTTTATCTAATACCAGTTATATTACTGGATAAGCATATGAATCATTTTACAAACTAACTGCTTCTGTATTTCACAAAACTCGAACAACTATGCTTATGATGAAAAAAGTTAACAGGAAAAAAAACGAATACATGTACTAGTATTATCGATAACTGATTATCAGGGTCTTATAACTTCTGGATTTTTAATCAAGTTTTAAAAAAGAACAGCGTATAAACTATATTCATCTACTTATGAATATGATATTTTTGTTTACCATTTACAGTGTCGATATCGCGCCGAACTCTGCATGAGTTGTAAATGTATTATGCTTGATAGGCATTTTAATTTTCACACCTAGGAAACTTGCATCATTTGTTGAAGCCATAATTACGGTTTTATATACATATTGTGGCTTGAGTATGTTGTGAATTTCACAAGGAAAACAACCGTTAGGGATTAGTAACGCTTCATTGATCAGGACACCTGTGCACCTGTTGATCAAGTGAGAGTACATCTGAGAGTTTATTATACAACAAATCATGTATTTAAAAAAAATACATGTACATGTACAGAGGTTAATTTTATGAATCAAGTTTAGATAAAATAATTTTTGACGGATTTTATTCATTCCTTACACAAGAAAAAAAAAATTTGATGGGGGATAATGCAACACCCTGTAAGTGTAAGATTCAATATACAGGTATTTTATTAATTTTCTTGGATTCATTAAATTTAGTTTGAATTCATCCATAAAGTGATGCATGTACTGAATAAAATGAAAGAAAAAGTGAGCTAGCTCACATACCCCACGCTCCCCCAAAACTTGACGGTGAAACACATAATGAAAGGCACAGTGCTTTTTAAATACATAGTATAGATCAAAAAGGGCAATAATTGCAAAAAAATCTTCACATTAAAATGTCTTAAATATGAGGACATTTAAATGTGGAATGAAGTTTCTAGATAAACAATGGAATCAAAATTTCTTGGCATTATACAAATCCAAACATTAATTTGAAGTGGTTGGGGGGGGGGGGGGGGGGGGGTGGGAAATTTTATTTTATAATAGGCAAAAATCTTTGGGATAAAAGAAACTATATAAAACAGTTTAAGAGGAGTGGTTCTGACAAACTGTTCATTTCTATATTCAAAATATGGCCAAAAAGTCTAAGTTGGAAAGTGTGGAAATTCCCGGAAAAATAAAGGAAGGAATTTCCTGGTATATGCACATCTACACATTGTGTCCTAAATATCTGCAAAGTTTGAAGAAATTCTGTGCAGTGGTTTATGAGGAGTTGCGCTGACAAACTGTTCACCTCTATATTCAAAGTATGGCCAAATATAAGTTTCAAAATCAGAATGTAATATGCACATTTACACATTGTGTTCTAAATACCTGCAAAGTTTGACGAAATTCTGTGCAGCGATTTATGAGGAGTTGCGCTGACAAACTGTTCATCTCTATATTCAAGGTATGGCCAAATGCCGGAATTTCCTGGTAATATGCACATACACATTGTGCCCTAAATACCTGCAAAGTTTGACGAAATTCTGTGCAGCGGTTTATGATGAGTTGCGCTGACAAACTGTTCATCCCTATATTCAAGGTATGGCCAAATGCCTAAGTTAAAAAGTGAGGAAATTCCCGGAAAAAATAATGGAATCGAAATTTCCTGGTAATATGCATATCTACACATTGTGTCCTAAATACCTGCAAAGTTTGACGAAATTCTGTGCAGCGATTTATGAGGAGTTGCGCTGACAAACTGTTCATCCCTATATTCAAGGTATGGCCAAATGCCTAAGTTAAAAAGTGAGGAAATTCCTGGAAAAAATAATGGAATCGGAATTTCCTGGTAATATGCACATCTACACATTGTGTCCTAAATACCTGCAAAGTTTGACGAAATTCTGTGCAGCGGTTTATGAGGAGTTGCGCTGACAAACTGTTCATCTCTATATTCAAGGTATGGCCAAATGCCTAAGTTAAAAAGTGCGGAAATTCCCGGAAAAAATAATGGAATCGAAATTTCCTGGTAATATGCACATCTACACATTGTGTCCTAAATACCTGCAAAGTTTGACGAAATTCTGTGCAGCGGTTTATGAGGAGTTGTGCTGACAAAAAAAGAGGACTGACTGACGGACTGACTGACTGACGGACGGGTCAAAAACATTATACCTCCCGCAACTAGTTGCATGGGGTATAAAAATAATAATTTAAGTGAGATCACTAATGTCCAATACCTAACTTTTTTGTATATTTTGTAGTGAAATACATAATATTAAATCTGTAAATAAATTTTTGTTAAAAAGATGAACCTCTATCCAAAGGTCACGTACCTCTCTATAAAGGTCACTTTTGATGGATCCTGTAGGTGACTGCTTAATACAGGTTTGACTGTATATACTAACTAAAAGAATTTTCTCTATCTCAATGTAAAATCTTACACATTCAATTTTTGCATGCTTTTCTTCATAATTATATTATTTATAAATGAGAAGACTGTATACCTTATGGGTAAGGAAGCTGCCTTTTAAAAACAATTGGATATGTAAAAACTATTCAACTATCCGTAAGTTTACTGGCAACTGTGGTATTGAACGCAGATTATATGGTCGGTAGAGGACGTTGATTGAAAAATCATGAAAATCATCATGAAATCTGAAGACACCCTAGTAAGTGCTTGCGCATGCGTGCTTAGCGCTTAAAAATGGGTCAAACTCCAAGGCGAAGGTCAAAAGGTCAAAATTAAGTAAGGTCTTGCCACAACTGTTACACAGGTGAAGCATGAAAGCCCTTGCCTGAATCATTCCAAAGTTATTGTCAAGGTTGAAGTTTTTAAAAAGTAGGTCAAACTTCAAGGTCAAGGTCAAAGGGTCAAAGTTTTTTATACCCAATGAAAGGTCTTGCAACAACTACTACATATGTGAAGTATGAAAGCCCTTCCCGGTGCTTTTCAAAAGTTATGGCCAAGGTTAGAGTTTTTAAAATGGAAGGTCAAACTCCAAGGTCAAATCAAAGTTGTTGGTATGCATAAAAGGTCCTATCACATGGATTACATATGTGAAGTATGAAAGCCACAGCCAAGGTTAAAGTTTTTTTCATAAGTAAGGAATCTCCAAGGTCAAAAGGTCAAAATTATTGGTATCCAAAATAAGTTAGACTTGAATACAAAAAAACCAATAGATAAAACATTCTGGATTTATATAATTAAAATATGCATTGTCGCCTCTGTACATCAACTTCCATTTTACATGTATCACCACCCCTGCATACCACCACTGAAATGTGTACAACTGATTTCTGTACATGCTTAACACCAATAATCATAAGCTTAACTTGCCCACTGTCATCTGTAACCTGTTTCAGGTATACAGATTTTATAATTTTTCAATTTTCCATAATAACAATCCCAACACGCCGGGATAAGATACCACAATTACATGGGAATAAAAAGTTTGAAGATCGATTCATAATAACCTGCAGTGTACTAGAGAAACCAAAAAAAGTTTCTCAATCACAAAATTATGGCTCTGGCAAATGGGTGGAAAATAAGATGATTTCTACAGATTAAAACTATCAAAAATTAAAAATTTTTCAAAAAGTTTCCAATTTGTAAGGTTCAAAGGAATAAGGAAAGTTAGGGTTTATGTGACAGATTTTCAGAACAGTACAAAAACAGTTCAATCTCAGGGCATACAAAATGCAAAACTATAGTAAAGAGAGCTAAAAGAACCCTTTACTTCTAACTCAAGAATATCTCAATTTTGAAAATGTAGTAATATATAAATTGGAATGTTATGAGACAAAAATACTAGTTAACAAAAATTGTTTTTCGAGGTTTAACGAATTAGAATAGAAAAATCAATCTACAAACTCTTCGTATGTAATTCAGCACCAAAATAGAAAAGCAGTTTTTCCTTCTCATTTCATTTTTTGTAATTTTGGAAATCTTGGACACAATTTTAAAAAAATTACTTTCCTGAGAACTTTCATTTATTTAAATAGAAAACATTTTCCTTTTTTGAATTTTTTTTTCAAATTTGTCAATCACAATTTCTCTGCCGAAAAATAACCTCAGATGTATGTACAAAGGTGTCCAAGATAACCCCCTCTTTTCATCACATCGAACTCCAATTATCTTCAAACTTTATTAAATTCAATGATACAAGGATTGATCCAAAAAGTAATGTCACTGTGTCCATATCTTTTATATTTCGATTATAGTTTTTAATATTTTTCATTAATACACAACAAGATTGCCACTTTTCCTACGTATTAAGAATAAAATTCAAAATTTGTGAAAGGCCAAAGATGTTTCAATCAAACCCGTCCAAAAACCTTTAGATGAAATAAGATTTAATATATTTTGGTGTGAAATGCTATTGCAGTATATAAGTTGTGATATTACTAGAAAATTTGAGAAAATATTAACTTCAAATCTGTGTCTATGCACCTTTAATAATGTTTCATTAAATTTATTTTATAGATGTTTAAAACATAGGGGGTGTCGCTGCATCACAACTAAACAATCACGTTTTAAATTTAATTTAAATTATAGAATGAAAAAGAAAGTGAAAATGTAAACATGATCATGAATCTCAAATATTTTTTATGAAACAAAAAGGAAGCATTTAAATGTATGACAGCCCATATCCGCATCATATGAAGTTATTTAGGTGCTGCAATTGCCATGATCGCACGCTGTATAAAATACAATATTTTGAAAAGTATACATCATGTTAATTTTTAAAGTCTGATTTGTTGGGGTGAAATGATACGCCTCCTTCACGGTTCCAAACGTATCATATGATTTTGTCTCGGTAGGGTTATTTTTCGATACGATACAAATTGATAGAAGGAAACAATTTCAACTGTTGTTTTATGCTTCCTTTTACTTAATATAGTCATATAATTTACATTCAAAATGACTTGAAGAAATCAATTTAATTGATTTAACTGTTAAAAAATAATTCAAAAAACTATTACTCCACATAAATTTATGTTTTTGTACTAATTATACAGAGTAAAATGTTTATACCTTATGCCAAAGCCCATTATCCCGACCAAAAACATGCGTAATCAGAGATTATAGAGCTCACCTCAACGAATGTTGTCTTTAAGTAAGGCAAAGTCACATAATTACCCAACAAAGAGTGTACATCCAAAAGTGCAAAATTTATGCAATTTTGATCTGATACTTTGGCATAGACCTATACAAAAACTTCAAACTAGTTCTTCAATCTCTTTCACGGAAATGTAATTAAAATTCAGCATCTGAAGCAAGTTTGATAGTTTTCATCCCTTGATGCACCATTTGTAGAAGTTTGGCTTATATAAGCCTTATAGTTTCATGGTAACAGACCTTCAACCATAAGTTTTACCTGGTCCATTATCTGGAAAATGTATGTCGAATTCAGCATCCGAAGCAAATCCATTAGTGTGCATCCTAAGATGTATCATCCATGCAGGTTTGCACAACATAGGGTTCATAGCAACTTGGAAATGAAACCTGCATAAAAATTTTACCTCTTCACTCATCCAGAAAATGTAGGTCAGATTCAGCATCCGAAGCAAATCCATTAGTGTGCATCCTGAGATGTATCATCCATGCAGGTTTGCACAACATAGGGTTCATAGCAACTTGGAAATGAAACCTGCATAAAAATTTTACCTCTTCACTCATCCAGAAAATGTAGGTCAGATTCAGCATCCGAAGCAAATCCATTAGTGTGCATCCTGAGATGTATCATCCATGCAGGTTTGCACAACATAGGGTTCATAGCAACTTGGAAATGAAACCTGCATAAAAATTTTACCTCTTCACTCATCCAGAAAATGTAGGTCAGATTCAGCATCCGAAGCAAATCCATTAGTGTGCATCCTGAGATGTATCATCCATGCAGGTTTGCACAACATAGGGTTCATAGCAACTTGGAAATGAAACCTGCATAAAAATTTTACCTCTTCACTCATCCAGAAAATGTAGGTCAGATTCAGCATCCAAAGCCAGCCTGATAAAATGTATCCTTAGATGTATCATCCAGGTAAGTTTGGTCATCAAAGAGCTCATAGTAACTTGGAAATGAATCCTGCACCAAAAACTTTAACCTGTTCACTCATCAGGAAAATGTAAGTCAGCTTCAGCATCCAAAGCAAGTCTGGTAGTATGCATCCTAAGATGTATCATCCATGCAAGTTTAGTCATTATTGGGTTCATAGTAACTTGGAAATGAAACCTGCACCAAAAACTTTAACCTATTCACTCATCGGGAAAACGTAAGTCAGCTTCAGCATCCGAAGCAAGTCTGGTAGTATGCATCCTAAGACGTATCATCCATGCAAGTTTGGTCAACATAGGGCTTATAGTTCCTTGGAAATGAGACCTACACCCAAAACTGCACCAAAAATTTTAACTGGTCCAAAAATATTAACCTGGTCATTCCTTCCCTGAAATTGCTGCATCTGAAACTTTGACTGGTACAATGAAACACACTAGAAGCATCTTCCATGCATGTTTAATCAATATAGGACATAGAAGTACCTAAAAAGAAAACTGCTCCAAAAAACTTAACCTTTACCTGGGACGCCGACGCCGAGGGTATTACATAAGTTCCCCCAACTTTGTTGAGGAGAGCTAAAAATGAACTAAACAGAAAATAGTGATTTTGTGCCGTGTATCAAACAAAAAAAAAAATGTGGTGAATTGATACTGCGGTGAACCGTTTCACCCCACCGATTTGAAAAAATAAAACTTTCATATTTTTTTAATTTTGGTGTTTTATGTTGACTTTTATCAAACTTGTGACATTACTTTTGGATCAACCCTCGTATAAGCTATAATTTATTAAGGAGACCTTAAACTCTTTCTAGACATGAGTACAAATTGGATGAGGTCCATTTCACCACCCAGTGATGTTAATACATTGCATTTATCAATTAACTAACATTCACAAAGTTAAAATCAAGGAATTTTTTTTTAAATATTCCAGACCATAGGAATCATTTCAATTTTCCACTATCTCACTAAATTAACATACAATAAGTCTCATTTTCACCCTCACCTTTCCCCTTCACATACACAATAAATTCAAAGTAACTTCAAATCACTTAACAATACCAAACTATAAATAAAACATTCAAAATTTGCCTATAACTCCATTCTCTATCATCCATCTTCAGACACTTCTGGATATTTAGGTAAATCCACTATCGTGTACTTTTCTTGGGTTTTATATGAAGGGAACAGACCTGTTTTACCTGTCCTGTGGTTCATACCCTTAGAATACCCATCCCAATGATTTCCAGCTATGCCCACCATATCACCTGGTTCTAGATCTATTTCTTGGTCATTTTGTTTGACATGCTTTTCAACAGCCTCTACACTGTGTCCATTTTGGCCACCAAAATAGTAAATGTCATCCAGAGATTTAAAATTACTGGTGGCATCACCATGCATTGTCTGCATCATCTCGTAAGCCACACGACACACCTGAAATGTATCCAATTTTACAGCAATGTTTCAAATTTAAGTAAATTCATTGTGACCCACATATATCATTCATTCTACAAAAAAAGGATCAAGCATTAACTTCTGTAACATTACCTTAATTAAAATCATTTAATTTCTATAAAATAGTTGATTCAAACTGGATAAAAAATTTTGATAACTGCATCAATGGAATCTAGAGTTCACTTGCACTAAACAGACAGAACTACTTAGGCTGTCTTTACATGTACATTTCCTGCTTCCAGATTACTTTATGAATTAAAAGGAATAATTAAAAAGTTTACTTAAATAGATATTTTCCCTGAATTTCGAAACTTGTCCATTACGTTAGTGACTTATTTCCAACTTTTGTTTCTTTTTTAATTATCCCCCTTCGCTAAACAAATCAAATCGTTGTCTGCATGACAACAATACAGATATGGGAAAAAATGAAAAAAATCAGAATATTTATGTTAAATGTTTGTCTTTGAGACAACTGTTAAGAACAATAGAACTGTGAAGAAATGTTTTTATGCTACCAAAGCTGGGAAATGCCGTTAATGTGTTAATTCTTAGGAAACAAATGATCGAGAAAATTTAAACCACAACGCATGAATGAGGATGGAATTCTTTTAGCCTAATCTTAAACAGTGGACAACATCTTCTTTCAGATTTTACAGCATTGACAGGCTGTGATACGTATTTATTTGTTCGGTTTGAAATTCAGATGAAAAGATGCGCAAATGAAATTCAAAATTTCAACCTAGAACGAACTAGGATATTTTAAGTAGCTTTCCCTTTACATTTACGAACTTACAAGGGAAAATATACTCGTTGGGATATAGCAATATATAATAACACAACAAGTAAGTTTTTGGTGTTGAAGAACTTTTAATTATTGTATGAGAAGTTTGGTAATGACACAACATTTGAGGAAGTTGTTTTTTCGTTAGGCCTGTAAGTTAGCCATTTTGAATTTCAGCAACGTTAACGTTGTTGTGATATATTCATACGCACTGTTTTTGATGCGTAAATTTCATAGTAAAGTGAAAGAAAGTTTCATAATATTAATTTAAATCATAATTAAATGACAAAAAATGAATGTAATATTTTTTCCTTTGATTGACGTATCAAAGAAAAAATTTGAACGGAAAACGTTTTTATCAATGATGTTTTCTGTCCAAATTTTTTCTTTGACACGTCGATCAAAGGAAAAAATATTACATTCATTTCTTAAAGAAGTACAATACACTGGTGGGAGATAACTCTTGCGATTTCAATTGAACATTTGACGTGACGTCAAATTTAACAATAGTAATAAAGCGTCATAATGACGAATACTATGATCCCGATGTATCAATTATAAAAGAAAAATAGGATATGGGGCTTGATTGTGAATATTAGTACCATACTCAATCCATGATTATTTTTTTATTAACCCGATTCAACTCCGTAAAAAGTAAGACACAAAAGATCATCCCTTAATATGTATTTCATTTCATATACAATTGTGTTCTTGATCAAAGCACAGCATTTTTTTTCTGAAAATTTTATGTTAGCTTACATTGTTTAAATCATTGTTATGTACAATTAGCTACGTAACATTCTGATTAATGGTCTATATTATAATGTGTGCATTTACAACATATTGTTTTGTTCTTCTTTAATTTAAAAAAAAAACAACAATAAACAAACAAAAATTTTTTTTACAACATCAATGTCGTTCTCAGACCCTTACTGATTAAAGAGGAACAATTCTGAAAGTGTAGGATATGTTTGTTTTCCTCTCTTCATTCACTGTTTTCTGCATACACACAGAATATGATACATTTACAGCAAGACCTGATAAACTTGACTTTCCATCACTGTCAACATTGTCGGTTGTACAAAACGTACACATGTAGTATATCAATGTACGTGTGAATATAAATTAAAATAGGGCCACACCAATTTAATTTCTTGTTTGTCGGACATTTGATGAAAAACAAGAGGCCCATGGGCCACATCGCTCACCTGAGCACATGGGCTAGTTAAGAAACACAAATCAGCTTATTATTGAAAAGCTTACTTGTTGGGGGAGGGGGTTTGTTTTCTATTACTTACTTGAGAATGTCAATATATCAATAAAGCATACAAATGTCATGTATAATTTTGCCATTATACTTGAAAAAAGATTTTTAAAGATTTTTTCCCACATATTACTCTATCTCCCATTGTGACCCCTCCCCCCGACATTTTTGGAATAAATCTAAATTTTCACTCCTTGCAGATGCTTACATGTCAATTTGACAAAACTTTTCTGTTCTGGAGAAGATTTTTACCTATATATTCCTATGTAAAAATTTGATCAGCCATTGTGGCCCCGCCCTACCCCTGGGGGTCATGATTTGAACAAACTTGAATCTACACTACCTGAGGATGCTTCCACATGAGTTTCCTCTTTCCTGGCCCAATGGTTCTGGAGAAGAAGATTTTTAAAAGATTTTCCCTATATATTCCTATGTAAAACTTTGATGGGCCATTGTGGCCCCGCCCTACCCCCGGGGGTCATGATTTGAATAAAACTGAATCTACACTATCTGAGGATGCTTCCACATGAGTTTCCTCTTTCCCGGCCCAATGGTTCTGGAGAAAAAGATTTTTAAAAGATTTTCCCTATATATTCCTATGTAAAAATTTGATCGGCCATTGTGGCCCCGCCCTACCCCCGGGGGTCATGTTTTGAACAAACTTGAATCTACACTACCTGAGGATGCTTCCACGAGTTTTCTCTTTCCTGGCCCAATGGTTCTGGAGAAGAAGATTTTTAAAAGATTTTCCCTATAAATTCCTATGTAAAACTTTGATCGGCCATTGTGGTCCCGCCCTACCCCCGGGGGTCATGTTTTGAACAAACTTGAATCTACACTACCTGAGGATGCTTCCACATGAGTTTCATCTTTCCCGACCTAATGGTTCTGGAGAAGATTTTTTTAAGATACCATAATTTTTCATTAATTCATAATTATCTCCCCTTGGAAGAGGGCTTGGCCCTTCATTTGAACAAACTTGATTCCCCTTCACCCAAGGATGCTTTGTGGCAAGTTTAGTTAAAACTGGCCCAGTGGTTCTTGAGAAGAAGTCGAAAATGTGAAAAGTTTACAGACAGACAGACAGACAGACAGACAGACAGACAGCTAGACGGACAGACAGACTACAGACAAAATGTGATCAGAAAAGCTCACTTGAGCTTTCAGCTCAGGTGAGCTAAAAAGTAAGAGCGGTCAAGCGGTTAAATAATAATATTTTTACTTTTTGTAGACAATTTTTTTAGGCGGAGTGTGAAGAAATGTGAGGGACAATTATATTTTTTTCTGATTTGCAGGGTAAGCAGATGAAAAATACGATAAATAGAGCGGAAATGGAACAGAAAATAGCTAAGAATTTCTACGGTGCGGGAAATTTAAATTAATATTATTTGTCTAGATTCATTTAAATACGAGCGCGCGGGTCCGACGAACAAAAAAAAATTTTATTGGTGTGGCCTAGATGAGGAGTTTAATGTAAATATATTTATTAAAGTTAATGTGGACGAATATAGAATTTTCATTTTATTTTATCTTTAGAAGCAACAAAACTGAAAGAATGCATATCCTGAGGGATGTACATGCATATGTAATGATGTATCCTCACGGCCAAACACTGTGTTGTTTGAAATAATGACATGTAAGAAACTACATGTATTATTCCATTTATATCACAGGAGAGTTGAACATACACCATTGTGTTTTTAAGTAAATAGAATGAAAATTAAAGAAATAAAATAAAATTCAACATGTTCAATATATGTTGAATTCATATCCAGGCATCATGTGATATTGAATGCATATAAACACCAACATATATGGACTAAACACTTGGACATAAAATCCATAGTAAATTTTTCTTGATACATAAAAAACACGTACAGTTAATTCTCGTTATACCCCCACCTTTTGTAATTTAGAACCCCTGCGAAATGATATTCATGATTTTAAGAACCTTTATGAGTTGTTCATAATTCTTCATGAATGGTTCTTAAAGGATTCTTAACAGGTTCATAAAAGTAGTTCATGAATAAAATTCATGAAAACATTCATAATTCATAGTTCATGAACAAATGATGAACAAATATGAATATTGGTAATTTTCAGTTTAAAGAAAAAAACTTAGAAGTTCAAGGTAATGAATGTTCATGAATTTTCATGAAGACTAAAAATGTAAAAATAATTGTCACAAACGATCGCCAGAAAACACTCATTACTCCCATAATACAACTTTTGCATGCAGATGCAATTGTTGAACAAGCCCCTGATTTAATTAATAACATGCTTTTGTTTTGATTTTGAAAGTATGGGATCAGGGCCGAGTAGGGGAACATAAGATGTTAAAATCACTATTTTCTACTCTATGTAATTGATAACTTAGATTCTTCAGGATAATAAAACTCTGTTATGAACTGTCTAGAAGGGAGATTATAGTTAAATTATGATCGTAATTTAAAAAACACTGCATCAATATTGACAGCATTTTATTCTCATATTGAATTACTAATGTTTCTTCATCATTTAAATTGGCCAGCTATATTAAAATCATGCTTTAAATTATCTCATTTTTCACGACACAACTTTGTTCGACCGAATTTTCTCTGTTTGTCAAACTTTTAACAAGTTGTAAGAAAATGAAACAGACTTACAGTCTAGGAAAAATTCCATAATCTTCCTAAAAACGTATCATAAATTTATTGACAACTAAAAAATTATATCTCTTGTCCGTACTGTACCGTATCATTCTTGGGTCGAAAAGCTTTATATTTTGATGTTGTTATAAAGTCACATTTTTCTGTCCATCGTGTGTAAATGATACAGCACAGGCTGCATGGTTGTGAAGAAGCTATGACATGAACCACATTCGTATTTTGTAGTCTATTCTCCTATACACTTTCATAGCTCAGGGTACTCAGTTTGAGGGAGAGTGGTTCCAAGAGATATTTGTTGTCCTCTGATATGGAGGCGGCCATACTTGAATACGAAACTATGGCTCTACAGGTATAATTTTAAAAAAATCCAATTCAATAAATGATATAACTTATATTAATTTTAAAAAATTAATTTCAGTGAAAAATCATTCAGATAGTGTTTGTTATTTTTTGTTTAACAAAAATCTTGGCAATTCGAAACTATTTCTTAATTAGCTCTGCATGACACTTTTTAAAAGGCGCAAACTTTGAAACGCGCGAGATGTTGGAAAGTGAATCGGTAGAGTGGGAGGATTATTAGCGTAGTCATTCTTTGTCAACCTTTGAAGAAAATAACAGAATACGAAGAAGGAATATCCAGAGGATCAATTTACTTCATAAAATTAACTACAGATGTTAGTGGTGAGTTACAAAAAAATGGAGGCAATCGCTGAATCTGTGAGATATTTGTCAAGATGTTACTGTCTATTTGTAAGAGTTCAGTCATGTCCTTTTTATTGAAAATTTTGTCAAACTTTGTTATGAGTAAGAATCCAACCAAATTACGTTACATTTAATAATTAAAGATTGAAACATTCATCCTGTTCACCTATGTAACAGGAAAGGAGAAAATGCATGGCTGGACCGGGAATCGAACCCGGGACCCCTGTATCTCTAGTCAGGTGCTCTACCAACTGAGCTATCCAGGCCGATATCCACGGCCCAAACCATTACATTCCTCCCTCCTTAAATGGTCTTCGCCCTCGAAGACACAACCCAAGTTCTTATTGCCCCTGGCAGGACTTTCACCTGCAATTCCAGGGGTGGTCAACAACACCAAATCTGTAACAGGAAAGGAGAAAATGTATGGCTGGACCGGGAATCGAACCCGGGACCCCTGTATCACTAGTCAGGTGCTCTACCGATTGAGCTATCCAGGCCGATATCCACGGCCCTAACCATTACATTCCTCCCTCCTTAAATGGTCTTCACCCTCGAAGACACAACCCAAGTTCTTATTACCCCCTGGCAGGACTTTCACCTGCAATTCCAAGGGTGGTCAAAGGCACCAAATCTGTAACAGGAAAGGAGAAAATGTATGACTGGGCCCAGGTTTGAATCCCCATCTGGTCCGCTGCATTTTCTCCTCTCCCGTTACATTTGGTGCCGTGCCATGCCCTGGAATTGACAGGTGAAAGACCTGCCAGGGATGAGCCTGGGTTGGGGTCTTTGGAGGGCCAAAGACCTTTAAGGAGGGAGGAATGTGGCGGTCAGCCGGGTTCGATCGCCGGTGGCCAGATAGCTCAGTTGGTAGAGCACCTGACCGGAGTTTCAGGGGGCCCGGGTTCGAATCCCGGTCTGGTCCGCTGCATTTTCTCCTCTCCCGTTACATTTGGTGCCGTGCCATGCCCTGGAATTGACAGGTGAAAGACCTGCCAGGGATGAGCCTGGGTTGGGGTCTTTGGAGGGCCAAAGACCTTTAAGGAGGGAGGAATGTGGCGGTCAGCCGGGTTCGATCGCCGGTGGCCAGATAGCTCAGTTGGTAGAGCACCTGACCGGAGTTTCAGGGGGCCCGGGTTCGAATCCCGGTCTGGTCCGCTGCATTTTCTCCTCTCCCGTTACATTTGGTGCCGTGCCATGCCCTGGAATTGACAGGTGAAAGACCTGCCAGGGATGAGCCTGGGTTGGGGTCTTTGGAGGGCCAAAGACCTTTAAGGAGGGAGGAATGTGGCGGTCAGCCGGGTTCGATCGCCGGTGGCCAGATAGCTCAGTTGGTAGAGCACCTGACCGGAGTTTCAGGGGGCCCGGGTTCGAATCCCGGTCTGGTCCGCTGCATTTTCTCCTCTCCCGTTACACCTATAACATCTTGAACATGGCGGGCATGGGAAACAGGCTAAACTCCCGCTCGGAATGCTTTAAAATATGGCAGTGCCTATGATGCAGAATTAAATGAAACAAATATGCAAGTCAAGTTTTCACATTTATGAGCATTTTCAGAAAATCTTTGTTCTTGTAGGGAAAAGAGAAGCAGTTCACAGATAATGTTAATGAGTTGAGATCAGAAGATTAAAAAACTCTGGCTGCCAAAAAAAAAAAAAGAATATAAAAAATCCAGGCTTTTGAAGAAAAACAAAAGAAAGGAATGAAAATATGAATCGTAATCGATCAAAGGATCCAAGTGATGAAATTTTGAAAATTCCACAGGGAAAGCCAATAAGATTTTTTTATTTGACCACCTCTGCTCAAAATCCTTGAAAGCCCTTTTAGCTGATGCCCTAATTACTGAACACACTTTTCTGCCAGACAGTGAGACTTGGATTAAAAATCATTCCATTTTAGGCATACACTTTGAAATACGCTGAATAAGGAACCCACTCTCCTCTTGACCAAGTAATTAAGGTTAAGGATTCTGCAAAGAGTCGCGTTTGAATTGATCGAAATTTTTCATAATTTATTAGGAATGAACTACATAGTTTATTTATTATCGTTATCACTTATCAGAGTTGTTTACTTGAACAAAGATTTTGTTACCATGATTGGAAAACAAAAATTCTGTGAAATCTTTTAAGATGCTATTAAAATATTTTCTTTTACAGTTTTTCATTTTGCATAACTTATTACACTTTTGTTTACTAAAAGCAAGAACATTCATGAATAGTTCATGAACATTCCTAAATAACTTTTACAAATTATTCATGAATAGTTCATGAAAATGCATTGAACCTATTAATATCATTCATGAACTTTTCTTGAAAGTTCATGAATATATTTCATGAACTTTTCTTGAAAGTTCAAGAATTATTCTTGATCATTTTGCAGGCATTTATAAAATCCAAGTTTGTTCATGAACAACAAATAATTCTTGAATATTCTTGAACTTGGTTTTCATGAATAAAATCCATGAAATCATGAGTGTCCAATTTTAACTTCATGGGATCTTCATGAACAATTCATGAGCTGATTCAAGAATATAATTCATGAACTTTTCTTAAAAGTTCAAGAATTATTCTTGATCATTTCGCAGGGGAAATCATGGCGGTATAACGAATTTGGCGATGAATTGAATTTCCAATCTTTTCGGAAATCAGAAGTTGAGTTATCTTTCTTAGAAATACCATTTAGAGTTTCTATTCTTATTAGTACATGTACATGTATATAAAAACATATTTCTAGATTTGAAAATACTTCAAGTAATTTTTATTATGTACAATTTCGCTAAAACAAAATCTGCAGTTATGAAATAAAGACAAGTACATGTGTATGCATGTAAATCTACACGTCTGATATTGAAAAAAAACATGCTGGGTCGATCGTCGTGATATATTGCCGATAGTACGTAAAATGTATTCGTGAATAACTTCATTGGTTATGGAATCATTGTTAATAAAACGTTCACAATTTCTACCGTATAATTATCTTAAAGCAAACTTTGCATTGTTTAAAGCAGAGATCATCAAAATAATATCGAACTCAGCGTACTTTTACAATGACAGCTTTCGTGGTGAAGCCGTGACTAAATTATTTTTATTATTAAACAGAAAACACAAAAATTTATAACAGTAACAGTTCATGTTAAAATTATTGTTTATTTAATTCTTGTTTAATTATTTAATTGCATATACCTTGTCTGGCTTTGCATGCTTTACAACAGGGATAGTGTCAACCAATTAGCCGCGCTTAACTGACCACATACACCTGTGGCGGTATATGGAGATAATTGACACTTAAAAATGGATGTTTGTTAAGAAAACAGGGTGGCGGATGGCAGTAATATAGCAGGAAAAACATTCTTGGGAAATTATGGCGGTATTGCGAAAATGGCGATGAATCGAATGGCCATAATTCAAGAATTGACTGTAGTCAATGCAATATTTACTCTATATTCATGAATTAACAAACTAGTGTGTACCCTGATTCAAATGACAAAATATATCTGCACGGTAACCGATGTTTTGTCAAACGCTAATGGTCCACCATGCATAACCCCACATATGGGGGCGTGGAATGGTGACATCCGGGGGTACGAAATTCGAAGCATAATTTTTAATGTTCGTTGACCTGATTAGCTTTTCTACAGTGATTGAAATGAAAATAATCCTAAATTCATTTATGGCGGAACACAATGATATCTCAGCTTACTGTTACTCGTTTCCCAGCTCAGAACTCGTCCTAGAAATACAAGAACACTTCTGCAATATCTGGCAAGAGCATGTGGGAATGCAAATTTGACCATTTCTTTGTGAAAATTTGTGCCTTATATATAACTCTGATTCATTTGACTTCTGTGAGGGATTTCTAGATATGATTTTGCTCCAGACACTCTAATGTTTCAGAGAATTCCACCTCAAATAAAGTGGACAGACTTCAGTTTAAGTGGGTGGTACTCGGGGGTACAGATTTTAGTGGAGGCTGGGGGAAGGAATAAATCTCTAACTAATGGAAATGAGTTGTTTCTACAAAAATTATATTGATTATACAAGTAATGAATTGCTACAATCAATTTTATTAACTCTGTCATAATTTTATAAACCTTTTCCCTGAATAAGTGCGCTTTAGCGCATATTTAAACTGTTTACTAGATATCTATTCGTATATATTTCGATATATTTACATTTGCAATATTTCCCTTTATATAACACAACTGAAAGCAATGATTATGATCTAAAACTGTATAAATATAGGTTCCTCGAACGTCATTTATAAACGTTCAACATAATTTCTCTATGACGTCATAGAGGCTTGAGGCGCAATCAACAGATTACAAACATGCCGTTGCATGGGTTTGAAAAATAAAGCATTCGACGCATTTCAAGTCATAATTAGGCAAATATAAAATATGAATAAGTCACAAATGTAAATATAAGTAATAAGGTATAATTTTAAAACATCTATCGGGCTATAAATACGGGTTGGTACGAGATCAAATTCACCATAAAGCCCTTTGGGCTTTATGGAATTTGATCTCGTGACCAACCCATATTTATATCCCGATAGATGTTTAAAAACCAGAAGTCTCTGTCGAGACTGTAGCTCTACTGGTTTATACATGTACTTAAAACAAAGGAAGAGGAAGTAGCAGTTGGGACTTGAAAATTTAAAACAGCAATGAACAGAAAAATGATCCGTGCCACTAATCAAAATAAAAACTGATGCACAGAATTATGTACCTAATTAGTATAGTCTACTTGTGTGCTAAGTTATATTGAAATCGGACCAAATCTGTAGGTTGAGTAGCATTTGGAAAGAATTTCACAGAGATTTCTATTTTTAGTAACCATGGCAACACCGTTCATCGAAAGCAAAAACCGATGCACAGAATTATGTATCTTAGTGTAGTCTACTTGTGTGCCAAGTTATATTGAAATCGGACCAAAACTGTAGGAGGAGTAGCATTTTGAAAGAATTTCACAGAAATTTCTGTTTTTAGTAACCATGGCAACACCGTTCATCGAAATCAAAAACCGATGTGTGCCAAATTATATTGAAATTGGACCAAAACTGTAGGAGAAGTAGCATTTTGAAAAATTGTTTACAGACAGACAGTCAGACGGATGGACGACGGATGCATTACTATTGCATAAGCTCTTCTGGTCTCTGACCAGTAGAACTAATGATACCTTATTTCTTAAATAATTTAATTTTAGTTGTAACACGTCATTTGATTGGATAAAAGATTTAATTTTTATTGCATCACATAACTTGGCTATGTCACAATGAGCTACGTCAAAAATGTATATACTCCGCTTGACATTAATTTTAAAATTTGCTCAGTTTGAAGCAATTTTTGGAGGAAAAATTGTCTCTTTGTCTACACTGAAAGTGAATTATAAGGAATGAAGCTTATTTTAACCTATGTTATACGATACATGTATATACAGGTAACTCTTGATGGCTCAAACTTTAATCTCTCGAAGTTCTTGATCGCTCGAAGTCAGTCTCCGGTCCCTTTTTTTCCCTTTATAACTAAGCAAATTTACTCTTGATTTCTCGAACTCTTGATCTCTCGAAACCCTTGATCCCTTGAAGTCAAAATGCAGTCCCGCTATGCATATTCTATTGAAATTTACCCCTGAAACCTCGAAGTGGCTATGTGTATATGTTACATAATTAGCGACTTCACCTGGACATTTAAATGGCCCCAGGCAGAAGATGCGGGTCTCTAGAAACGGGATGTTTATTCAGGTGACACTTGTACTGCTAGGTGACAATTGATTTATAATTAATCATAAGTTGCCTACATGCTATTAAAAAATTATCATCGACTGTCTTACGATAATTCAGAGAAGGGGTGAATGAAAAATATAAAGTAAATTGAATACAAGACGAAAAATTAAATAGTTTAATTTTTATTTTGAGTCAGTGTCAACGTTTAACGAAATATGAAAATGCAGAAACAGCCTCAATGTTAATATTACGACTACTGTTGCACAAATATTTAATATACAGAAGTCAAACGTTTAATGATCATGTTTGAAGTAGTCAATGCTATGTACGACGTGGTAAAATGTCGTTTTTATTTCACGAATGCGCAGTTTGACGTCTGTATCAAAAAGAATACATAAATAAACATGAAGTAACTATTTACATTTTTTATTTACTCAATTTAATAAATATTTATCTACAATATGAAAACATACCGTTGTTTTATAAACACCACATGTAAAAGGTTAGCACTGCATGAAAATTATTACCTCCGGTAAACAAAACTGGTCAACAAACCCGGAAAATTCCAGACTCTTGAAATCTCGAACTCTTGATCTCTCGAAGTTTTTTCTCGGTCCCGCGGACTTCGAGGTATCGAGAGTTACCTGTACATAACTTGGTCGTGTGTGACTGGTCGGCAGGGGATGCTCACTCCTCTATGGCACCTGATCCCACCACTGATGTTTAGGTCTTTGTTTGCTCTGCTCCTGTTTTGTATTGTTTTATGAACTTTTGATCTTGAATACTGTTCGTTATCTCCTTATGTTTTATGTATATAGAATTGATTTAGAATTTTAAATAAGTGTGTTCATGCAGTGAAGTTAAATACACTGACAACTGAAAGGAGATGGGCTAACAAGGTGTTCAGAATGCCCATAGCCTCAGATATATAAAAATCATTTTTAATTTTTGAAAATAGAATTTAGAGTAAATTTTTTATTATTGAAATTATGATAAACATTTTCTCAAAAAAAATTATTCCAGACCTGTTATTGTAAATGGTATTTGTGGAGTTCGAACCTCTAGCAATAAAAACCTTGTATCACCACAGGAACTTGGGGGCTGGACCCCCCCTTTCCATTTTTTTCTTTTTAAATCTGGGATTGACACACTTTTTCGAAGTTTTTTTTTCATATTTTGGTAGTATAATAAGCATTACTTGATACATGTATTGATAATGCAACTGTTTTGTTTCTATAAGCCTTTTTAAATATACTGTTTTAGACTGATACAGTCAAAAATGATATTTAAAAACGGCTTATAAATTAAAGACAACTGAGGGGTCCACTCACACCCCCAATGCCTGTGAGCATCACTTTGAATTGAGAACTCGCTAACTACTAAACTGGTGAAAAGTGGAGTGGACTCTTAACTAAATGAAATTAAAGTATTTCTCGGGAAAAAATCGAAGTTTGTGTCATAGAAATGTATTCTAAAGGATAGTGGGTCTTTGCTCCATGTTTTTGTTAACCAAAACATAGGTAATCAAAGATTACGAAGCTCACCTCGATGAATGTTATCAGTGTAAGTAATGCAAATCTCACATCATATTTTCTTAATAGTTAGTATTTATCCTGACAACAATATTCTGTTCTGCAAGTTCCGTTTAACCCCTTACATGGCCTATAAACATCATTTCTACATGTCTAGCATGACAAACATATTGCATATAGTATTGCATATTGAGGACAAGGAAGTCCACTGGGATTGATCTTTTCCAAAAACTTTAACCTGGTCTCTTGTTTGGAAAATATAGGTCAGATACAGCATCCGAAGCAAGTCTGGTAGTGTCCATCCCTTGATGCACCATCCATGCAACTTTGGTTCAAATAGGGCTTATAGTTACTTGGGAATGAAAATGTAGGTCAGATCCAGCATTCTAAGCAAGTCTGGTATATTAGTGTCCATCCCTAGATGCATCATTCATGCAAGTTTGGTTCAGGTAGGGCTTATAGTTACTTGGGAATGAAAATGTAGGGATCCAGCATCCGAAGCAAGTCTGGTAGTGTCCATCCCTAGATGCATCATCCATGCAAGTTTGGTTCAGGTAGGTCTTTTAGTTACTCGGGAATGAAAATGTAGGTCAGATACAGCATCCGAAGCAAATCTGGTAGTCTCCATCCCTAGATGAATTATCCATGCAAGTTTGGTTCAGGTAGGGCTTATAGTTACAGTCCCTGAAATGTTCTACTTTCCCACCTGAACGGTGAATAAACGATGAATGAATGCAGAGCCAATGGTGATGGAACAATGTGCAAATGCTGAACGCAACTTGGTGAACAATGTGTGAATGGTGAACGGTGAGTGAATGCAGAACGCGAACGGAGCGCAAACGTGAGCGAAGAATGAACGGTGAACGAACGGTGAACGCAAGATGAACGATTTATTCGGAATGCCTCTGATCTCTTCCTTGCATTGAAATTATTCTAATATTCTATAATTCTAATTTCAGGTGTTAGAATATAAATAAACAATAGATAGATTAATAAAAACAATTTTTTTCTGCACATACATATGTTTTAAATCAATATTTCAATAACACGATTTTAATTGCCATAAAACATGTGTATTTGATACCAAACGCGTGAAGTATAAATGTAAAATTAATCTACTTATAAAGTAAATATGCTTATTTTTTTAACTAATAAAATAATGTGGACTGTAGAAGATAAAACTACTACTTATAGAATGAATAAATTACATTGTACCCGGTTGAAACAACCATTCATGTATTTCCGTGCCAAGGCGATTCTGAGTAAAATAATGGATTTTTTTTAAATTTACAAAGGTCTGTTGACCTATTGCTTAAATACACTCGTATTTTTAAATTCTAATGCAACATATTAAAAATTTATGTGTCATTTTTATTCTTTTATGATGATTATTTTAGCTAATTTCTGCTTGTATCTGTAGATATTTCCCGGCCGTGATTTTACTCCTACAAGATGATGGAAAGAGGCAACCAAATTATTTGTAACTATAGATTAAATTTTCAAAACTAAATATGTAATGTGCTGTCATAGATTTTATTGATCAGAGAAATGTACGAGAGAGAGAGAGAAAGAGAGAGAGGGAGAGAGAGAGATACCCCCTTCATTCTCAGATATCTGTTGTATCAAATAAAAAAATCTTATTTATAAAAACAAAAATCTGATTCCGTTTAACTTCTTTATTTGCCTTTTGAGAACTACTCAGCTACACACATCATCAATGTCAAACATATATGTACAAATAATGCATACATAGTGAAAATTTGCAAAAGATAACATGTTAAATCTATGAGTGGCCGATGGCCGTATGTGGTTGGCCGATGGCCGTATGTGGTTGGCCGATGGCCTTGTATGGTTGGCCGATGGCCTTGTATGGGCGGCCGATGGCCTTGTTTGTCTGCATGGCCGATGGCCTTGTTTGTCTGCATGGCCGATGGCCTTGTAGAAGTAAACATGTACTATGTATGCTGAAAAATGCAATTTCTTTGGGGTAGAATAACACATGACATATAAAATATTCAGGTGTGAAATGTGAAATGCCAACATTTTACATAAACAAACATTATGAACAAAGGTAGTTCTCTACGATCAAATTAAGGTGGTGGTGGGGAGGAGGAGGTTTTGCAGGAACCGTGCAAGAAAGACAAAGCCAAACTTGAGGAGTAATTTGATTGGCTGTTACGATCACGTGACTGTAGTACATGAAGTGCTTGGAAATTTGATATCTAATCTATATAAACTATATTTAATTACATTAAAATTATTTTATAAAAACAAAAATCTGATTCCGTTTAACTTCTTTATTTGCCTTTTGAGAACTACTCAGCTACACACATCATCAATGTCAAACATATATGTACAAATAATGCATACATAGTGAAAATTTGTAAAAGATAACATGTTAAATCTATGAGTGGCCGATGGCCGTATGTGGTTGGCCGATGGCCTTGTGTGTCTGCATGGCCGATGGCCTTGTAGAAGTAAACATGTACTATGTATGCTGAAAAATGCAATTTCTTTGGGGTAGAATAACACATGATATATAAAATATTCAGGTGTGAATTGCCCAAAACGAAGGTAGCACAAACAGAAAATTGATGTGTTTGGGATAGCTGAGAGTCCCCAAAAGAAATTGAACCACCACCATCCTTAATCTAATAACTCATCTAATACGAGAAATAATGAAATATGTTCAAAGTATACCAGTTTAGTAAACATTCAAATTAATTAATAGACTAGTAATGACATATTATGCTTAGTTGAACATTTATACAAGCAGTTCTTCGTTACATTTAGTTTATGATGTAACAATAATATTCTTAAGTATCTACTACTTCTTGAATTCTTAGTTGAAAAGTTATCAACTCAAAATTTTAACGAATATTTGAGGTTAATAGGTCAAATGAATATACAAACTACCCATATTATAACAAGAATTAGCAATAGTGAATTTATACAGCAATTCATGGTCCGATATGTCTTAACAATAAGTAACATGGCTAGTTCTATTTACATACAGAGTCATTATATTTAGTAAGTTGCATAATTAGGAATTGGACAGAATCAAATGTACATAGTGGGTAATCACTGCAATTGAAGTAGCCCATCCTTAGGAATCACAGAAACATTTCTTTCACACTTGACTCTTTCACAAGTGACTTGGATTTCACTGCTATATTTCACTATGAAACATGATCGTATCCTAGAACCCACACATTTTCTTTCCAGGCCATTTTGGGTTTCACTAGCTATAATATTTTTTCACTGAGTCACTTGTTGCACATTGCCTGTTGAGCGCGGGACAATGTGTCATCGTCAGTACGAATGTATCGGTTGTAGCAGTCAGACCTCCATCGTCCCAATGTTTTAATCATGTGATCCTCCACATTACCGGATGCTGCGGATGTTGCTGCCCCAATTCTGAAGGAATGCCCATTGTACTTTTCATCCTTGTATCCTAGAAAGTGAAGTAATTGTTTAAGTTTACTGACGAAGGAGTTTCTCGTTAGTGGAGTTCCACATTCCTCAATGAAAAGTGCAGGGGATTCTCTGCCATTAGTCCAGGTCTTGCGAATCTTGAGATATTCCACCATTGAGTTGACGGGGCAAACATTACCAGATTTGAAGATCCTGATATTTATTCCTTGACGAAAAGGATCTGTTTTTGAGCTCTTTAGCACTAAGGTAAAAGCCTTCACTTTGTTTTCATGAGAATCCATCGTAATGTCTGTTAAAGATAACATGTTGTCCTGGTTGCCGTTCTGAATGGTGAATTCCCCACATCTTAGGAAGGCGAAAAATGCTAATGAGCAGGCGGACATAAGCATAGTGTCTATGAATTTGCCAAATTTGCCTTGTTTCAGGATGCTGTGTAGCTGACATAGTATGCTGTAGGTTATGGGTCTTCTTTTCTCTCTTGTATTGCTTTGTTTCTTTATTCCTCTTAAAACACTATGTAGTCTGGGGCATGTTTCGTTCATAGTGGACCATGGGCAATGGACGCCAGCTTTCACATAGAAGAATCTCACAGCTGCTATGTATAACTTGATGGTATTGATAGACAGTCTTAAAGCCTTAAAGCAATGTGTCACGAAATAGATAAGAGTTTGTTCTGTAATTGGTGTAGGTCTAAAGTCATCTGCTCTAATCCCAATGGCAGGTAGAAAATTACAGAAAGTCCTAAAACCTGTTATGTAGGCATTTCTTGTGTTTTCACTGATGGAAGAATCGCACAATCTATTTGCTTGATCCTCTAGTACAAAACAAGTTCTTGTAGTGATGGAATGTTCACCGGGTCTTTTGATGCTGTTGGTGCTGCTTCTCTGAATCGGGCCATCTGGAAACGAGAAAGAGAGTCAGCTATCACATTTTCTTTACCAGGGACATGATCACATAGAATAATAAAGTTTTCGCATGCTGACTTCCAAGTTAATTTTCTCATAAGCTTCATTATAATAGCAGATTTAGAACGACGTTTTCTAATTATCTGAACGGTAGCTAAATTGTCACACAAAAATTTTATCCGTTTTCCAGACCATTCGTGTCCCCATAGAACCACTGCTACTACTATGGGGTACAACTCTAAAAGTGCCATAGAAATAGGATCATTTCCCAGGTTGTGAATTTCTTCTGGCCATTTTCCTTGAAACCAACGCCCGGCATACTACCCACCAAAGCCATGGTATGACGAAGCATCAGTAAATAATGAAATGTCGGTTGTGTCTGTCACATATTCCTCCAGGAAAAATGACTTTCCGTTCCATCCTTGTAAAAATTTCTCCCACATTTCCAAGTCTTTTCTGCATTCGCTTGTCAAATACACATGATAATGGAGTTCCGACACAGAGTGAGCTAATGTAAGTAGGTAAGATGTGAATGATCTGCCAGCTGGGATTACTCGTGCTGCAAAGTTAAAATGACCCAAGACACTTAACAGCTCACGTTTTGTACATGATTTCTTTACTCTAAGGTTATTAATAAGAGTCAAAATTCTGTCGACTTCTCCTGGGGGATACGGCTCTCCGTAATTTTAGAATCAAGTATAATTCCCAGGTATTCAATCACTGTGTCCGGACCTACTGTTTTCTTTTCCGAAATTGGGATTCCGAGCTTTTTGAACACCATAGTCAAAATTGCCATACTCCTCAGTCCGCCTTCGCCCGGGGGGTCAAATGTAATGAAATCGTCCAGTAAATGAAGGATATTTTTTACATTGTAGTTATTCTGGATTATCCAACGGATGGCTTGGGAAAGCATGTCAAAAATTTGGGACTACTCCTGCAACCAAAAACAAGTCTCTTGTAGAAGAAGTATTTCCCCCTCCATTTAATTCCGTAGTAGGGTTGCACATCTTTTGCTACAGGGATTAGTTTAAATGCGTCCACTATATCCGCTTTGCACATGAGAGACTCACTACCAAGTGTCTGTAAAATGGTAATTGCGTCATCGATACGCACCTACTGCAATGAATATTCATCTTTATCAATGAGATCATTAATGCTTGTTTCAGATGATTGGTTGTGAGGGGAGGATAAATCAACGATTAGTCTATATTTCTTGGAGTATTTTCCTTGAGAGATTCCAATGGGGCTAATTCTGTATACGGAATAAGGTGGTATATCGTATGGACCATCCAAGTATCCTTTCTCCATTTCATATTTTATCAGCTTGTCGACAATTTCAGGTTGTTTTCTAGCTGAGAGCAAATTTTTGCACTCTAATGTTGTTTTAGGTAATGATGATATTCCAGTGGTAAAACCTCTCTCAAGTCCATATATTAATGTGTCAACAAACGTCCTGTCGGGATGCCTATTTAGTTCTGTTTTAAGTATATGAGTATTTATTGGAGTAATTGATGCCGTTTCACATTGTTTATCATCTGTCCCTTTAGAAGATAGTCATTGTTTGTCAGTTTGAGTGTGGTCCTTTGATTTGTTTTTGGTTTTTGTGCAATTGGAAGCAGAGTGGTTGTTTAACTTGCATTCTGAACATATGTGAAGAAGATTGCAAGAATTCCTTTGGCACCCATTTGATCCATTGTAGTTATTACATATTTCTTTCCCCTTATATGAGATTCTTGGTCTTCCCTGAACATCTACCTTACTAGGTGTTGGTTTTATCTTGCTGTTTGGATTTCCAGCGTAAGGTGTAGGACCGCTCTTTGACTTGGGACAGAAGTGTGAGGCATGGGTCACGCTACTACAGAACTCGCATCTGATTACGGTTTGACCAGAAAATATTGTGGTGAATAATTTAGTGTCTCTTATGGACCAGTCAATGTGGATGTTTCTCTGTAGTAATAGTGCGCTTGCACGTGCTGAGAAAGCCTTATGATACTCATAAAAGGCTGCTCCTCTTGTGGTTGATGCCATTTCCACAATGTCCCGTTCGTAAGCATCTAATTCTTGACGCCTTGCGGGATACACCTCACATATTATGTTCTTGTATTTTGAAAAGGCTATTATGAACTCGTTAAGAGTTAGGTTTCTCAGTAGTCTTGTGTCGTGAGATTGTTTCAATAATATGTAACGACCATCGCTGTCGGTTACATGATTTTCTTCTGTCTCTCGTGGCATAATAAGTAATGCTAAATTTACATCTTTACCTTGTAAGATATTGCTTCTAATTGTCGAAGAAATCGTTTCTACGCAGGGGACTGAGTCAGAGGAAACTCTGGTCGGGATGTCCTGGGGCGTGTTCCACGGAGAGTTATCTAGGTTTCTCCAGATGTCGGTAGAGGTCCCAGGCTGATTGGATTTGTTTTGATTCTTCTTCAGTTCGTCCACTTCGTTTGACAACTTCGTAACTGAATCTTTAATGCCTCGAATTGCGTCAATCAATTCGTCGGTATACAACATCCGCCCAGCCTCGTTTCTGTTTGCTGCTGATGAAGATGCCGGAAGTGTCTTTTCTATCACTTCTCCTGCGCCATTTTGAATAAGTACAACTTCGACATTGTCTGTTTCGCTATTTGTAGCCGATTTTTCTTTACCTAAAACGTTGTCCCCGGTAGATTTGCACTAACTGGGACTTTTTCAGGGACACTGGCATCACGATTCCTTTTGATTTCAACTTTTGTAGAATTTCAGTGGACGTCCAGTTTTCGGGTTCCCTAGTGTCCCATCGCGTGACTTCCGTCTCTGTAGGTTCTGTCGATGTCTCGGATCGTTTTCTTTTCTTTCCAGGCATCTTTCAGTAAGAAATCTTAAACGGTATATATATATCACTTCTCAGAGTTCACGCATTTAGGTCACAGTATCCGATATAGGAAATTAATAGTCCGTGTCCATATAAACAGATACACGTGAAACTGCACGTGGTAAGAATGGAATAACAATCCACAACAGGGAATTATTATCACTGTCAGCGTTTAAAATGAGATTATAATGCATAAAATCCGTAGGATTTACTTGAGATTTTGCAGGAACCGTGCAAGAAAGACAAAGCCAAACTTGAGGAGTAATTTGATTGGCTGTTACGATCACGTGACCGTAGTACATGAAGTGCTTGGAGATTTGATATCTAATTTATATAAACTATATTTAATTACATTAAAATTATTTATTTTTCCTAAATATTTCAAGCAGTAAAAGTAATCAATTTTTTAAGATTAACAAATCCATTTGACAGTATTCATCGGCTTTTATTTTCCATCTTCAAGTTCACTCGGTTCACAGAAGTCCAAATGCTTGTCTTGTCAATCAAAATCATTTGACACAGTGGAGGTGTGGAAATCTCGTTTCACTGAACATGCTGAAGGCAGAGAGTCACTTAGTATTTCCAAAAAGTTTTAATATTTTTTCCTATCATTTCTAGATCTGATTTTCGCATTTCCGCAGAAAAAAATAAATAAATAATGGGAATATGTATTTGGAAGGATTAAGTTTGAAATTGAATTTGAAACATTCCCTGCCAATAAAAAATACTACTGTCGGCACATGTATATTTTGAAAAAAATATTGTTTAATAACTGTTTTGATGTATGTTTTAAGACTGTTTTTCTTGTTATACAATACACATTAAGTATTAATTAAAATATACTGAAAATACTAACTAAAAATTTGATTTCGGGAGAAAAGGCGACGAGGGGGGGGGGCCTCTTAATCACTTAATCAAACATATATTTAGGAACGGTAAATGAAGGAATTTTCCCTCTCTAATAATTGACATAACGTAAAGTAGAAAAAAATTCTAATGTATTATATTTTAAATAGATGGTCTTTTCTAAAAATTAAAATCACACTATCAATTTAATTAGCTCTAAAGATATTTAATTAACTGAATATCTGCAGTACTGTTCATAATTTTCAGACCTACTTGTAATTCTAATATGTTTTCGTGCATTTCTTTTTAAAATACGTTTTAGAAATATTTTTTTTGTGTATTCTTGTCTTGTAAAAGACTTGGATTATTATCCATCCATTAACAATTTGTCATCTCTTACATTACATCAAAGAGTTGCCGTGCTTGATGCATTGGTACATTGCCCTTATTTAATATTTTAGCATTGTTCTACATATATGTAGGTACTTAATGGATTATTTTCCAGGAAAATTTCATGCTTGGATAAAGTAACAGCTTAGTTATAATAATAGAAATATAAATATAGTAGATACTTTTTGCAATGAAATAATTATTCTTCAAACATGATATCTTAGTTATTTAACCCATTTCCTTCTGCAGCCAATTCAGCTGGGCTTACCAGTAGTACGGAGGATAACAGAGCTGCTGCTGAGAATGCTAAGTCAAATTAGCACCATGCTTACATTCTGCCAGATAATTAGATAACTACTGTCTAGAGACATAATAAAGTATATATTTTCTAAAAGCTCTTAAAATTCTGCATCTTACAATATAATTTTCAGAATGCACAAGCAATATTATCCTCAGTAATACTTTGATTAAATAAAAGAAAATTTGTAAACACAATTTTTTTTAAAAAATTATTTTTATTTACATGCATTTAACTCAAATAAAGTGAATATAAACAGCACATTTTTTTTGCATAAATTCATAAAACAACTATTTCTGCTTCAAATACAGTTTACAGAATAAAAATATCTTGAAGAATAAAAAAGTTATTACATTTCTTGAAAATGGAATATTTCTTGACATAAATATCGTTTATTTGCTTTGCTTCAAATTTACTATAACCAAGAAAAAATTTAATTTAACAACAAATTTTAACTATAACAATCTGTTGTTTAAAGTGTTTATACTGTTAGATAATGAATAAAAAGAAATATATGTTTTAAAAAGTTCAAACTTCAATGTACTTACAAAAAATTTATGAAAAAAAACAACAACAATAAGTCCACAGAATTATCCAAATGAACACACATTCCTAAACACAATTCACTTTTTCAGCATTCGCATAATATGTTTTGAACTGCACTCTAAGTGCACTGGAACGTCACACTGTTGACATCCAAATTTTGTCACTCCTTTTCTCTGTCCCTGCGGCCCAGAAAGCGAACACTCGCGACACACCTTGTTCTTTCGGAACATTTTCACAATGTCGTGGGCAGTAGACCTGCCCCCACAGTCAACTTTTGGTGGCTCCCTTCTAGCCCTGGTGTCACCAATCAGATCCTCCACCAGTTCCTCAATAAAATCTTGGAATCCTGGCCACCTCTCCCTCGCAGAGTGGGTGTGAATGTCCTTGGCGACAATGTATGCGTTATGGGCCGATGTCATCATCAAGCAAAAAAAAATGCGGCGCCACCATTTCTTTGACCTGTGGTTTAGCTGGTAATACCCCACCATTTGATCGCAGAGATCCACTTCTTTCATGTTCTTTTGATAATCGGCCAGCATGAGTGGGACTTGAACGACACGATTCTCGGCTGCTCTCCTTTAAACATGACCACGGTGGGTTGGATCATGGAAGTTGGAAAGTACCGTCACTGGTTTAGTGTCCTGCCATACGCAGTAAGTCAGGTTGTCTTTCTGCGCAACCTTGAATTCATGTTTCTGAAGACCAACTTTGCTTGGTAGTAGGTGTTTAGGAAGACCTTTTCTATTCACACGTACTGTTCCACAAGCCATGATTCCTCTGATGTGAAGGTCGTTCAGAAGTTCCGGACTTGTGTAAAAATTGTCCATGTAGACACACAAGTTGGATCCAAAATAATGATGGCACAGGTCCATTACAACTCTATGAGTAAGTCCTCTTTCTTGGTTATTTTCTTTCCCTGTGTATACTTGAAACTTGCTCAAGTATACGGTATCGCTTTCAGCCAGTGCCCAGACTTTCACTCCCCATTTGACTGGCTTTGCGGGTAGGTATTGCCGAAACGATAATCTGCCCTTAAATTTTATCATGCTCTCATCTACCGTCGCATTCCCATAGGGCACATACATTTCTTTGAACTTTTTATTTAGAAACTCCAAGAGATAATGGATCTTCCACAGTTTGTCGGGTGTGTCCGGCTGAATTTCATTATTCTGCACATGGAGGTATCTCCAGATCAAGAAAAATCTGTCCCTGGACATCACTCGGTTGAAATTTGTAACACACATCCATTTGTTCTGTCTCCAGTAGTCAGCTTTGTCTGGTAATCTGAGGATGCCCATAGCAAAACATAGGGCTAAAAACGCCTTGATGTCCGTCTTGTCAACGGGCATCCATTTTGGAGCAAATGGAGGGGGTGAGGTTTTCTCGCTTTCTTGTTGGGCATAATTGTTGGTTTCTTGAACTAGCCTGTCTAATAGTTCGTTTGTCAAAAATAACTCGAAGTACTGTCTGGCTGACACCTCTTCCGGATGCTCAACTGTTGCGCCACCAATTTTTCTGAACACATTTCCAAGGTGGAAATTTTCTGACGTCCTCTCACTCTGAAAGCCCAGAAAATCAGCTTCGTCATCGCTGTCTTCCTAAAAAATGTTGTGAATCCAATCATCAACGTCTCCACGAATGATTTCTCTTTCTACATCTGCAATATTTTCTTCTTGTTCGTCATAATCTCCCTCAATATCACTACCATCACTCAGTCCTTCTTCTCTCTCCGCCATTTTGAAACTACGATCGCGTCAGTGACTCGGATTTCCTTTGTTTTAACCAAAATTTCCAAAAAAAAACGAGGTATCTAGTTTCATTTTTAATGCGCATGAGCAAGGGAAATTTCCACTGTCTAAATCATGCAAACGTTTTATTCATACAGGGCTTTTACATAGTAATTCAAGGGCCTCTAAGACGCTTGTATGAAAACAACAACTGTAGTGGTACTCCGCAGATAGTGCATATGACGACTACAGTCGTACCACGAAGGAAATGGGTTAATTAAAAAATGTGTAAATCCTTACCATCAAAAAGATAAGTCCTTTCACTCCTAAGTTCCGAATGACAATGATGACTGAACGATAAGTGAACGGTGAACGCAAAGTAATGGAACGAAGAGCGAACGGTGAACGTTTAATGAACGGTGAACGCAAGCGCATGGTGAAAGGTGAACGCATCACTCATCTGTAAAATGTAGGTCAGATCCAGCATCCGAAGCAAGTCTGGTAGTGTCCGTCCCTAAATATATCATTTATGCAAGTTTGGTCCTGGTAGAGCTTATAGTTCCTTGGGAATGAACCTGCTCCATAAACTTGAACCTGGTCACCCATCAGTAAAATGTTGGTCAGATGCAGCATCCGAAGCAAGTCTGGTAGTGTCCATCTGTAGATGCATCATCCATGCAAGTTTGGTACAGGTAGTGCTTATAGTTACTTGGGAATGGACCTGCTCCGAAAACTTGAACCTGGTCACCCACCTGTAAAATGTAGGTCAGATCCAGCATCCGAAGCAAGTCTGGTAGTGTCCATCCCTAGATGCACCATCCATGCAAGTTTGGTTCAGGTAGGGCTTATAGTTACTTGGGAATGGACTTGCTCCTAAAACTTTAACCTGGGACGCCGACGCCAACGCCGGGGGTATAGGAAAAGCTCATCTCGACTTTGTCGAGGTGAGCTAAAAATGTAAATTTTACGCAAACTTCAATTTTCCTCTTAAAAAATGGAAAAAGGCCCACTGCAATCGAAAAATCTTCAGTGTACTAGTATGTATGCTATTTTATTGGCAAATAATTTCAATCTTTGTAAGATTTTTGCAAGTTGTGGAGATTCTTCAAAAGAGATTAATGCTAGATGAAAGGAAATTGTGTTATAATTGAATTCTATTATTTCACCTTCATATTTGTCGCACCATAGGATTAGCTTGCCATATTCAAAGAAAGACATGGAGATAACTCTTTCCGTAGTAGTACAAATGACAAAGTTCAAATTAAGGTTTCCCAATGAAATCTGTGGAAAGACTTACTCAACAAAATCAAATTTAAACAAACATAAAATGTGTCTTTAATCAGATGGAATCTTATTGATCATTGTGGTAAAATCTTTGCTACAAAGTACTATTTGTCGTATCATTCAAAAAGACATTTCCAATTCCAATTTATAAACCAGGATCTAAACAATTAAAACAGAGCTAATTTTAAGAATTACGATTGATGTACAATGACTAAAAATTATTCCTTCCCCCAGCCTCCACTAATATCTGTACCCCCAAATGCCACACACTTAAATTGAAGTCTGTCCCCTTTATTTGAGGGGAATTCTCTGAAACATTAGAGTGTCTGGAGCAAAATCATACCTAGAAATCCCTCACATAAGTCAAATGAATCAGAGTTATATATAAGGCACCAATTTTCACACAGAAACGGTCAAATTTGCATTCCCACATGCTCTTGCCAGATATTGCAGAAGTGTTCTTGTATTTCTAGGACGAGTTCCGAGCTCGGAAACGAGTAACAGTAAGCTGGGATATCACCGTGTTCCGCCATAAGTGAATTTAGGATTATTTTCATTTCAATCATGTAAGAAAGCTAATCAGGTCCATGATCATTGCAAATTACGCTTCAAATTCCGTACCCCTGATGTCACCATTCCGCGCCCCCAAATGTGGGGTTATGCATGGTATGGTCTGCCACACAAAATAAAGTGCCCCGCCACAGCATGATACGCCCGTCAAATATATTGTTCAATAATCATAAATTGGTTAAGGTGCGAGAAAATCAGATAACATTGATTAACATATTGACACAGATTTCAATGATCTAATTTCCATTTCTTATCATGTTTAAAATATTGTACATACATCTCTAAGAGACTTACATTATAATTATAACAAATAATACATCATATAATTCTAAACTGGCTGTGTTAGAACTTAACAAATATCCATCTGCAGCTTTAAATTGTTTATTGCATATTTTATTTTATTTTATTTCCTTTTGCCCAACTCCCAAGAGATAAATTAAGATAACAGCTGCATGATCAGATATGCTCTTTTAATATATACCCAACGTGTATCACTCAATTTTACTGTAGAATTAACGGAATCACGTGACGTCGTGATCCGACTTTCCGTATCACCACACTGTGGTTTTCTGAATCCATATCACCACTCTCTGAAACTGATGACGTAGTACGCAAAAACATGACGTTATTTTTCTTGCGCGTTAAAAAGTCCCTTGTTATTATGCTTTGTTTTATGGATAAGTATTATACAATTGATCTCTAAAGTTTTATTTTGCTATATTTAGCTAGTTATAAGGGGGTATATAATACATTTATCATTATAACAGTAACTTGATCCGAAGAGCCGTATCACGTCTCGTTGACAGGCGCGGATCATCAGATCAAACTCGACGCTTCGCGTCTCGTTAGATCTGATGATCCGCGCCTGTCAACTCGACCTGATACGACCCTTCGGATCAAGTTACTGTTATAATAATATATATAGACTACCAGTTAGCTCCTGACAATAAACTCATTAATTTCTCTCTAATTTTGACATGTGAATTTCTGCTATCAAAATTCTTCTTGACCAGTGCTTGATAATTATGCCGATGAGACAAACTGAATTCCTCTCAAAACATTAACATTTGTTACAGATTGCTGTTAAAGTATATGATGAAAAAATAAGTTTTTACTTGATTTAACATTTTTAAATAAGGATACAACTATATTTTTACATTTTTTAGGATTATGAAATTTAAAATTTTAAAGACTTAGTTTTTTTAAAAAAATTCACTTAAATTAAAGGTCACAGTGACCTTGAAATAGGCCGTGACACACCTTCTACCTAAGATGTATAATTTTGCCAAGTTTGAAAGCTCTAGGTCTAATAGTTTTCTAGTTATGAAACGGAGAGGATTTTTCCATATTTGGCCATAGCATCTTTATTAAAGGTCAGAGCGACCTACTTTTTGTGCGCAACACACCGTCTACCCAAGAAGTATCAACTGCCAAAGTTTGATATTCCTAGGTCTAATAGTATTCAAGTTATGAGCCGGACATGAATGGACAGACAGACGGACGGACGGACATGAAGCCTATAACATAATACGTCCCGTCTTAAGACGGGCATATAAAAAGGAAGGGGTGGAATGGGTATTCAAAAATTGCCTAAAAATATACATTTAAATACACTTTACATTTGAGAACTCTGATAAATGTAATTAAATATATTTTTAAAGCAAAAGCAATATTCCAATTTGATTTTTTTTTTAAATGTGTATTTGTAGATTCATAGCAGAGTAATCGACCCAAGTCTGAATGACGCTCGGGAACGTGATTTAGGGAGAAAGGGGGTGAGGGTGATATTCCACCATTAAATCAAAACTGGTCTTACAAAAATTATACAAAAAATTATGAAGATTATTTGTACTACCAGCTTCCTAAAGAAAGTTTTTTACCAAAATTTTCACAAAAAATCTTTGAAATGGAAAAATACACAATTTTCAAAGCTTAGATAATTCATCAGGTCTGGACGACTTCCAAATATGGAAGTCAAGAACGATAACCATGAATTGCTATAAATACACAAAATAAACGTTTGAAAAAGTTTGATGATTCTAAACCAATAAGTACTCGAGATACCTAGATATAGCCATAAAATGTCAAAATAGGTCACGGTGACCTACTTTTTGGTCATCAATCTCTGAAAAAACCCAAGATGCATCTACTGACAAAGTTTGATGATTCTAAGCCAATCAGTACCTGAGATATTCAAAAGTAGGTCACCATGACCTATTTTTTCGATCATCATTTTTCGAAAACCCAAGATGCTTCAATTGACAAAGTTTGAAGATTCTAAACCAATAAGTAAGAGAGATACCTAAATATAGACATAAAATGTCAAAAGTAGGTCACAGTGACCTACTTTTAGGTCGTGAATCTCTGAAAACCCAAGATGCATCAACTGACAAATTTTGATGATTCTATGCCAATAAGTACCTGAGATACCTAAATATAGCCATAAAGTGTCAAAAGTAGGTCACAGTGACCTACTTTTTGGTCGACATGCTCTGAAAACCCAAGATGCATCAAATGGCAAAGTTTGATGATTCTAAGCCAGTAAGTACCTGAGATATTTAAATATAGCCATAAAATGTCAAAAGTAGGTCATCCTGACCTACTTTTTGGTTGTCAATCTCCGAAAACCCAAGATGCATCAACTGATAAAGTTTGATGATTCTAAGCCAACAAGTACATGAGATACTTAAATCTAGCCATCAAATGTCGAACGCCATCATATATCAAAGGTAGGTCACCGTGACCTACATTTTAGTCAACATTTTCTGAAGGCAAAATATACATCAACTAACAAAATTTGATGATCATAGGTCTAATAGTATTCAAAATATGCCTTTTAAACAATTTGAAAACAAATGCCTGCAAAGTTCAAAAAGTAGGTCACAGTGACCTACTTTTTTATAAATATGTTTTAAGACCCCAAGATGCATCATCTTACAAGATTTGATGATTCTAAACCTCTTGGTGTCTGAAATAATGGGATTAAATGTTTTAGAAAAGATAAGCCAAAAAATTCAAAAAGTAGGTCATGGTGACCTACTTTTGAATTGATGTTGTTTGAAGACCCAAAATGCATCAACTGACAAATTTTGATGATCATAGGCCTTAAAGTGTCCAAAATATGCCTCAAAATTAATTGGAAAACAAACAGGTCAAGGAAACTATTTTCTGTGACGTCAGAATAAATTTACATGCTAAATACTGTACGCACGTGACTGACAAATCAACCAATCCGCTGAATGAGTTGGGTTACTACAAAACATACTACGTTTGGAAAATGCTAGTTTTTCAAATCGCTCTCGGAAAGACATGATGCATTTTTTCAAGCATTTTTCATGCTTAACACAAAGTTTACATCATTATCTACTAATTCCATGCTCACATTTACAAACAATTTATTAACAATGGTAATATTGTGTTTTTCTCCACTCCATTGAATAATTATATTTGTGGACAATTGCCTGTATACATGTGCTTATTGTATAAATGAATAAAAAATTCACGTGTATCCCATGCTCTTAAACAACCAACTCCGAGGTGTACTCACGTATATTGTCATGTATACAAGATTTTAGATGGCTATTTAACAGTTTAGAATGGTGTAGATATGCTTTGGTGCAAAATTCTATTATTGCTACTTGTTGCAATGCCATTCAAGCGCCGATACTCCTTCGAAAAATGAATCAGAAAGAAAATCACTTAAAAGTGCAAAAAATCTAGTTTATTGGACTTTGTTAAAATTCTTAGAAATGAAGTTTTCGATTGTTCTTAGTGTATTGATGTTTGACAAGTTTAAATGTGTAATTAAGAAAGTTGGTGTATGCGTCTCCGTAGACTTGGCAGTTAATTTATTTATCATTCGTTTATGGAATGATTACAAAGATGTGAACATTATGTACATGGTGACTTTGTAAATATTGTTTCTAAATATACAATTTCAAGATACTGTATAGGGGGAAAATAACTTGCGGTGTTAATATTCACTATATTCACGGTGTTGATGAATCCGTGAATTCAAGAAACAGTGAATAAGTTTTTAATATGTATAGATAAGGGAGGAAACTTTTCTTACACACCAATTCCGTGAATTCAAGAAACCGTGACAGTGTCAGAGAAGAGAAAAAGAGTAAGAGTAAAAATCAAAAAAATATCACAAAATATTTACTGCAAGCGCTTTCGCCATGTTCAGCTGTATAACTGCCTGAAGAGCCGAACATGGCGAAAACACTTGCAGTAAATATTTTGTGATATTTTTTGGATTTTTACAAGTAAATGTATATACAGTGGCGCCTCATTTATCCGGACGCTTTGGTTCCCAGGCAAATTGTCCAGATAAGTGAAGCGTCCGGATATCTGAATTCTATCGATTTCTCTTCCATGTATACTGTATTTGTATTGTAACTCTTATGTATACTTCAACGCTATCAAATAGAAATAATTTATTTTTTAAAACACTATATCTTTTGTATACATCAGACCTTCTTTTACACTTTTTTTCATATATAATAAATATTTTTATAGCTAAAAACTAAATGCCGACACGCGCTCTCTTTGCCGGTGGTGTAGACATGGTTGTAGCTGGAGAGCAGAATGACAAACATTGGATATAACGCTGCTTATACGGAAAATTTTTCATTACCCAGCTTAGTTTTTACTTTCTACTTCCTATAAATTGAGGAACATAGCCAAGCGAATTCTCTCATTTGCAGCTTTGATTACACCCAAGCGAACTGTCAGTATCGAGTCTAATTTTAATTTGAACACTCATGCACGCTAAATCTGACATAATAAAAATTCATGCAGTAATCATCCCAAGCGAAATCATTGATTGTCTAAAATTATTCAAATTTGATTGAATGTTTTAGGTTTTTTTTTCGATAACTGCCACCAATCTACAGATGAAAATTACAATACCGATTTGTGTGTGCACATGTGTAGACTACGAGATTATGAAACTATGTCGTCCCGTCTATAAATAGAAAAATATTTAAAACCAGCTCTGTACTAAAATTATAAATATCTCGCAGATAACAAATAACTGAATAGAAAATTGTTTTCTGTTACCAACACAGTTAATTGTTTATTTTCATTTGTGTATCGATCTCTCGTATATTATGACCATATCAACTTAGCATGCTTAATCTGTGGACTAATCATCGTAAGTTATTCATAACAGGTCACAGGTGATTGTCATGTAAAAACAATCAATCCGGTCAGTGTTTTGATTAACAATTATCACTCAGTTCAGGCGTGAATGTTGACAAGAAGGGAAGTACAAATTAAAATTTACCGTCCGGATAAATGAACCAATTTATAACGTAAAAATACATTTTGTAGTAAAAAAGAGCCGTCCGGATACGGAACGCGGAATTCCGGATAAATGAGTCAAAATTACGTTGAAAAAATCCGTTCCTAAGAAAAATCGTCCGGATGGTGAAGCGTCCGGATATCTGGCGTCCGGATATCTGAAGGTCCACTGTACATGTGTATGCATGCTACTTAATCCATGCACAACAGTTATATATCAATGTACGCGAGACTTTATAGTAAAATTGTGTCGAATAAATGTCGTACAGCAATGCACTTTTGTTTAGAATGTATGAACCTTTAGTCAACAAATGAATTAGACAAGTAGCATATGGTAAATATACAAATATCAAGTATAGAAACTTAATTTCTATTACTTGTCAAGAGTTTGTGAGCTGTATTTCAACCTACAATTTAACACAGAAAATTTGCTTTGTTTGTTAATGTGAGCATGGAACATCTTCTTTACTATTTATTCTTTCTATTTTCAACAAAAAAATTGAAAATAGATATTAATTGACTCTCCGACAGGCATGTGAAATCATGTGGTAAATTGACCTGAACCATGTGTTTCGTTCTCATTCGTTCGGTTGGGTCATTGTTTGCTGTGAGCACCTCTGTGCGCAATAACAACAAAATCCATATAAGGTAGTTTCCTCGACCTGAAAAATGCCCGCAAAATCAAACAAGAGGCCCATGGGCCACATCGTTCACCTGAGAACCTTTGACCATTCCGTTCTTTACCAGATTTCTCACTTGTTATACATATTGTGACAACATCCTACACCACTGATCATAATTTAGACAATTTGAAATCTACACTACCATAGGATGCTTTGATTCCCCATTGTAAAACTTTGATCAGCCCTGACCAACCACCGGGGGTCATGATTTTAACAATTTAGAATCTACACTACCCCAGGATGCTTCCACTTAAGTTTCAGCTTTTCTGGCCCAGTGGTTCTTGAGTAGAAGATTTTCGAAGATTTTTCCCATATATTTCTATGTTAGACTTTGATTCCCCATTGTGGCCCCGCCCTACCCCCCGGGGGTCATGATTTTAACAATTTAGAATCTACACTACCCCAGGATGCTTCCACATCAGTTTCAACTTTTCTGGCCCAGTGGTTCTTGAGAAGAAGATTTTTCCTATATATTTCTATGTAAAACTTTGATTCTCCATTGTGGCCCCGCCCAACCCCCGGGGGTCATGATTTTAACAATTTAGAATCTACACTATCCCAGGATGCTTCCACATAAGTTTTAGCTTTTCTGGCCCAGTGGTTCTTGAATAGAAGATTTTCAAAGATTTTTCCCATGTATTTCTATGTAAAACTTTGATTCCCCATTGTGGCCCCGTCCAACCCCGAGGGGTCATGATTTTAACAATTTAGAATCTACACTACCCCGAATGCTTCCACATAAGTTTCAGCTTTTCTGGCCCAGTGGTTCTTGAGAAGAAGATTTTCAAAGATTTTTCCCATGTATTTCTATGTAAAACTTTGATTCCCCATTGTGGCCCTGCCCAACCCCCAGGGGTCATGATTTTAACTAGAACTGTCCAAACGGGACAAAATACCCCCCGCTGGGTTTTTCAGAAGTAAGTTTTTCCATAATACAGATATGTATCAAACATGAATTATGAAATTTTTCTTCCAGTGACCTTGAACTTCCCCAAATGACCTTGGGTCAAGGTCATGACACACCCTTGGGTCATGGGCAATCTTTGTGTGAAATGAGAACCTACCAAGTTTATCCATAAGAAAGATATGGACCAGACATGAATTATGAATTTTTTCTTCCAGTGACCTTGAACTTCCCCAAATGACCTTGGGTCAAGGTCATGACACACCCTTGAGTCATGGGCAATCTTTGTGTGAAATGAGAACCTACCAAGTTTATCCATAAGAAAGATATGGACCGGACACAAATTATGAATTTTACTTCCAGTGACCTTGAATTTCCCAAAATGATCTTGGGTCAAGGTCATGACACACCCTTGGGTCATGGGCAATCTTTGTGTGAAATGAGAACCTACCAAATTTATTCATAAGAAAGATATGGACCGGACACGAATTATGAATTTTTTCTTCCAGTGACCTTGAACTTCCCTAAATAACCTTGGGTCAATTTCATGACAAACTCTTGGGTCATGGGCTATCTTTGTGTGAAATGAGAACCTACCAAGTTTATCCATAAGAAAGATATGGACCGGACACAAACTATGAAATTTTTCTTTTAGTGACCTTGAACTTCCCCAAATGACCTTGGGTCAAGGTCATGACACACCCTTGGGTCATGGGCAATCTTTGTGTGAAATGAGAACCTACCAAGTTTATCCATAAGAAAGATATGGACCGGACACAAACTATGAAATTTTTCTCAGGTGAGCTAAAAAGTAGGTCACTGTGACCTACTTTTGAGTTAACATGATGTGAAGTCCTAAGATGCATCAACTTACAAGATTTGATGATCCTAGTCTTTAAAGTAAGCAAAATGTAAACATTTTTATTAAGTGTAAATTTTGGTCAACTTTGAAGTGACCTTGAGACCACGCCCTTTGTGCCAGGGTAATTCCTCATGCAAATTTTAATCTTCAATATATCCTGATCTTTGTATGTAAGTTTGGTGAAAATCTGCACAGTGGTTATGGAGAAGAAGATTTTTTAGCAACTAGTGCTTCTGGTTTTATTTTCCTGATTATCTCCCCTTATTTAGGGGTCGTAATCCTTATTTTAGTATAAATATTAGCCCTTTGGCCAAGGATACCCTGTGACAATTTTGACAATGATTAGCCAAGGGGTTCTTGAGTTATGGCCCATATTCTAAAAAGTTAACGCACAACGCACACCGCACAAATGGCCATAGCATTAGCTCTTTGAGCCTTTGGCTCAGATTGATTGTATATTGTTTAACGTCCCTCTTGAGAATTTCTCACTCATATGGAGACGTCACCGTATGCCGGTGAAGGGCTTCAAATTTTGACCTTTACTCGGCACTCAGGGCCATTGAGCAGTGAGAGATCTTTAACGTGCCAACGCCTGCCGCTGACACAGGGCCTCAGCCTTTGGCTCAGAAGAGCTAATAAAACACCTGGTTTTAAACTTTTCTGCTCAAAAGATTTTTTTAGAACAAATTTTTTGTAAACGTTATGCATATTTAGGAATGAAACAGCATAAATGACAATTCTACTGTGAACAAACATGACTTGAAAGGTTAGATTAAATTCTAAGTGGGATTAAAAATCTTTCAATATGAGGTAGCTATCTCAAAAGTTTAAACTGTGTTAGGAGTTTTGATATAAATATGGCAGATTTTCAGTTTTTAGAGTCTGGTATGAAAATATTTTTGGATGGGAATATTTTTAATATTTTAATTATTTCCTGAGTGTTTATTACAAAATCGTACACTTTCTGATATGCGGGGTAAGATATGGTGAAAAAAGCATAATCTTCATTCACCTTTCTCGACGTTTTACACATTTCCTTGGGTCCATTAAAAGTGTTTATAACATTGTATTCAGCGCTCGTGAAACCCGTGATATTTTATCACTACATGTAGTCTAAATGATGAACATGTGTATGCAATTGACCTATAACCATGAAAACTACGCGATATCGAGGAAATCAGACAGCTAAACAAAATTATTGTTACCAACATAGAGTATAATAATAAATATGAAGATGTTATAATTATAATTGATGATAACTTGACGGTCTGATCTATTCCTCAGTAAACAATCGCATTATTACATGCATTTATTTAATTTTTTTCCAAGATGAAATGTCAAGTTTGTTCACGGTAAATATGTGGGGAATACATTATTCTTCCAAACTTGTCCTCTTACTTCTAAAGATTTTTTGTCAAAAAATCTTTTTTGAAGAAAAAACAACAGCACGTGTTCTCTTTTTGTTCCTTTGAAATATGTTTTGGGGTGTAAAAATACTGCTGTCTGATTGGATAGAAAAAAATTTACGTGTATATGATGTATATTTATGGCAACTTTCAGTTATCATTCTTGACTTCCATATTTGAAAAATCGTCCAGACCTGTTCATAGTTTTTTAGTTTAAGGTCTTTAAAAATTTTTTTTATGATATGTATATCAAAAAGACGCATATATTTTTGTGTTAAATAGTTAAAAGAATAAGTCAATGAAATTTGACAGTGAGACTAACCTGGCTTTTTTGAAAATCAAAGTTTAAGTAGTTCATTGATTAACCAGAAGTCTCTGATGAGACTGTAGCTCTACTAGTCTGTACGTATACCAAAGGAAAAGCAACAGGCAGCAATAAATAGAATTATGTATCTTAGTGTAGTCTACTTGTGTGCCAAGTTAAATTGAAATCATACCAAAACTGAAGGAGGAGTAGAATTTTGAAAAATTGTTTACAAACAGACAGCAAGACAGCTGGACAGAAGGATGGATGATGGTCGCATTACTATCGCATAAGCTCTTCTGGTCTCTGACCAGTAGAGCTACAAATTTTCTCTCCTCATAAACAACTAAAGGGGGGTAACTTTGAGAATTTCCTGTCCAAAAACCACTCTTATGATTTTGTCCAAAATGTGCATACACACAGGAGATATAGTCATGAATTAAATATACCAAAACCAGAAGTCTCTGTCGAGACTGTAGCTCTACTGGTTTGTACTTATAACAAAGGATGAGAAGAGAAGCCATTGCCATCAGACCAGAACTGTAGGATGACTAGCGTTTTAAAGGAATTTCAAAGAAAATTCAATTTTGAGTAACCATGGCAACATCGTTCATCGAAATTAAAATCCAATGCACTATTTTATGTATCTTAGTGTAGTCTACTTGTGTGCCAAGTAATATTGAAATCAAATCAAAACTGTAGGAGGAGTAGCGTTTTAAAGAAATTTCAAAGAAAATTCTATTTTTAGTAACCATGGCAACACCGTTCATCAAAATAAAAAACAAATTCACTATTTTATGTATCCTAGTGTAGTCTACTTGTGTATTATGTAATATTGAAATCAGACCAAAACTGTAGAAGGAGTAGCATTTTAAAGGAATTTCAAAGAAAATTCTATTTTTAGTAACCATGGCAACACCGTTCATCGAAATCAAAAACCGATGCACTATTTTATGTATCTTAGTGTAGTCTACTTGTGTGCCAAGTTATATTGAAATCAGACCAAAACTGTAGGAGGAGTAGCGTTTTAAAGGAATTTCAAAGAAAATTCTATTTTTAGTAACCATGGCAACACCGTTCATCGAAATCAAAAACCGATGCACTATTTTATGTATCTTAGTGAAGTCTACTTGTGTGCCAAGTTATATTGAAATCAGACCAAAACTGTAGGAGGTGTAGCGTTTTGAAAAATTGTTTACAGACAGACGGACAGACAGACAGACGGACGGACGACGGACACCTTACTATCGCATAAGCTCTTCTGGTCTTTGACCAGTAGAGCTAAAAAAAGCGAAAATTAAATGACAGGAATTTTTGGCAGTGGGTGTGTTGTACATCCTTAAGTCAATGGTATCTTGAAATTATTGTAAAAAGTTAATGATACAAATTTTGTGGACAATTCTTTGTTTTCAAGTTCACTGATATGTCCTTTAGAGAATTATGATGTTCATTTTGCTTTTTGAAACAAGCATTTTTTTATCATGTTTTGAATTGGTCCATTTTACATAGAATGACTGATATACAGGGTGTCTGAAAAGAAAGGTAACATTTAAGAACCCTCTCTACACTGCACACTAAAGAGTTCTGGTTCTATGGTATTTTTTTGCAGTTAGTGTGATCTGCCATTAGATCTAAATTCTTTAAATTAGAAATTCACAGTTTATTACACAATTTGTAATCATTTCAGGTATTCTTAACATTTTAAAAGGCCAAGATAAATTAATTGAACATGTTATTTACACGTTTTCTCTATGGAAGTAAACAGCAGTGATTTCTATTCACTGATACTGTGTTGTGTTTGATTATTTTTCCTGGGGGTAAATGCCACGCACCTTAAGCTCAATACTAACACCTTTATAGCATATATTTTTCTCAATATCCAAAAAACATTTTGTACTGGTGTAGAGAGGGTCCTTAACATTTTGAAAACTTTGCTAAATGAAACTGATATCATTCCAAAGATCTCAAACAAAAGTTTTTACTATTAGAAAAAATAATGCGCTAAAACTAATGATGTTCCGACACTATGACATCATCTTAATTAAACATTATTTCAATATGGCGCGACTTACGTCAGAACAGAGTATTTTTATCGTCAAACAATTTTATGAAACGAAAAGTGTAACAGACGTTAAGCGAAAGTTTGGATCCCATTTTAAGAATTGTAATGAGCAGGAAACATGTCTACAAGATTATATCTAAATTCGAGCGACAAGGATCGGTAGCAGATGCGCCAAAAGTAGGTCGACCGAGGTCAAGTCGGAGCTACGAAAATGTGAGTACACTTCAAGAAATGCTCTCTAACAGTCCAGAGAAATCTGTTAGAGGTTCCTCCTCAGAGACTGGAATCCCTAAAACTTGTGTTCATGACATAATCAGGAAGGATCTCAAACTTTTTCCATACAAAATTCAGATAATGCAGAGTTTGATTATCTCAGATCAGGTTGAAAGATTTGATTTTTGTTGTTGGGCAGCTGACGTTGCTGACAATTACGCAGATGCATTTCAGAATGTTTGGTTTTCGGGAGAATCGCATTTCCTCCTATCTGGACATATATGTAAACAAAACATGAGATTCTAGGGGAAATGAACAGCCTCATTGTTACACTGAAGACCATTGCATAGTGAAAAATTAACTGTTTGGTGTGCCATATCGTCACATGGAGTGATTCGCCCTTACGTGTTTATGGACAGTGTTAATTCACAAAGATACCTGTCACTTTTGAAAAACAAATTTGTTAGTGCGCTTCAAAAATGAACAGCAAATATGCAAAATGTCTGGTTCATGCAAGATGGTGCTACAGCACATACATCTAATATTGTATTAGATTATCTGAATGAAATCTTCGGCAACAAGGTGATTTCCCGGCGATACCCAGAAGTGAAGGACTGTGGACAATCTTGGCCTGCGCACAGTCCTGATTTGAACCCGTGCGATTACTTTCTCTGGGGATACCTCATGTCTTCCGTTTACAAACCAAAACCTTTGGACACAAGTATGCTTTTGTCAAACATCAAACGGGAAGTTGAGAAGATCAGGAAAGAAATGTGTCAAGATGTTAATAATAATTTCAAAGTGCATGATAGGGAAGGGAAGCTGGTGAAAGGACATCACTTAGAGAATGTCATTAATTATTGAAATGACAAGTTGTTAGTATGTACTTGAATTGCTGCTTTAATAACACTCTTTGATATATTAATTAAATTAAGCTATCAGATTAAACTTACCTGTTTGCTTTATATGTGTACGTATTTTGATATAAATTCTTCAACCTTAAACCGGCATTCTAAAAGTTTGAAAGTGTTATCTTTCTTTTCGGACACCCTGTACAGTTCAAATTCAGTATCTCTAACACTGATAACTTGAATATCATGAAAATGTTGGAAGCTATTTGGAAGTCCCATACTCTTATTCTTTAAGTATTTTACCCTCAATACTGTATACAGGGTTATTTTCACCCCATGTTATTTTCGCCCTTTCACATCTGAAAACAAGTTTACCCCGTTTTAAATTCGCCCAAAAAGATTTTTGTTTAAGATATTATACAATTTACTTTGAATTCGCCCTGTTTTAAATTCGCCCACTTTAGGCTTGGGCGAAAGGGGCGAAAATTTCCCTGTATACAGTATTCAGAATCTTTTGATTATACCAATTTTTTAAGTTCCATTGTGTTTGAGATAACAAGATTTCATCTTCAGCCATGCCATAGGCCCTGAATACCTACTTAATGCAGATAAATTACATAATTTAGATAAACAATACTCTTACTATTATTCAAACAATTTTGCTGCAAGGTTTTCTGGAGTAAATTGATTTTTAGAGATTATATCTTTGGTTTTGAACTCAAATTCTCGGGCCTCCAGGGGAGCAAAACATGCAGTTCAGTTAACTCCCGACATCATTGTTGATGAACATTCACAAATGTTAAGAATTAATTTTGTATTAAGTTGTGTAATTTTCTGTTTTATTTAACATAAGAAATAAATTCTGATGTATGATTAGTCTAATTTCCTTGTACTGTAGAAGTACATTTTTCCGCGTGGTATTAATTTACGCTATGTATGCGGTAACAAATTTTCCGCGGAAATTCGTCCAAGCATACTTAATGTAAATGTAATAGATATAGCGACAATTTAAGAGATCGGCATAATTTTCTACCCTCGGATTAAACAGAAATTGAGATTCCGCGGAATTATGACCTTGTGGAAAAAAGTACGTCTACAGTATTTCTTACCTGTGATGAAAAGGTACAAACTAAATGGTCACACAGAGACAGGAAATGAATATCCAGAATGACCCCCCTTAACGATTCATCCGAGTAGCGTCTGTTGAGCCCAGCAGACAAAGTGGCAGCAGGGTCACTGATAAAAGTGTAATCTGGATAACTGTGAAAAAGAGGACAATCCTAAATGACCCCCAGAATAACATGCCATACATGTATGTACCTCTGACAATTTAATAAATGTTTCATACTTTATGTTCCTCGAGTACCACATGTTTAGTTTGAGTAAAATAAGCTGAATGGTTAAATACCAAGTAAGTCTCATTTTTTTAGATGCTAAATATTTTAGATGTTCATAAATAAATTTCAGCTGCAAAAAATCTTAAATTTTAAACTTTTTCTTCCACTTATCTTGATTTTCCAACTGTGACCTTGGGTCAAGTTCATATGACCTCTCAGGTCATAAATAATCTTTGAACCAAGTAACCAATGATTCTCCTTTGCAAAGTTATAGCCTGGACAAGATTGCACAGACAGACAAATGGACATTGTGATTCCTATACATGTATATCCCAAACTTTGTTTGCCAGGGTACAAAAATAAGAATACAAAAATTTCATACTTCTTTTTGGCTTCAGGTAAGGCTGTAGGATCATCAGAGGCCAGGAAAACCCTGCGCTGAACCCCAGGCATGCGATGTTCTAATTTATTAAAGTAATCCTCGACATAAGTCATGTATTCAGCCACTGAGTGGAAAGAGGCCTCCGCAGCGAGCTTGTCTGTACGGCGGATATGTACACTGTAACAACACAAAACAAAAAAATCAGAGGTATTACTACAGGATCAAACCTAAATAGCTCAAACACAGGTAGTATACATGATAAATAGCCCAGAAGTTTATACTGAATGAATTATCAATACTGTTTACTAGACATTTAAGGATTTTCATCCCAAATAAGACCAAATTCTCTACCCTTAAAAGTCCATCAAGTAACCAAAACTCTGATATTAAATTAAAGCATTTTATATTAGAAAAGGATTGCCAATAAGAGATTTTCAAAAAATTCATTAATTAAGCAGTAGTTAATGAACAAAATTGCATTGAAGTCTATCGGGAAAAGCGATTTTTCTCAATAAAAATTCAAATACATGAATATTGTATAAATATAGCCCTTTGATGAGGTCGATCGATAGATATATAAACTTCACAGAAAAGCATAGAAAAGAAGAGCACGAACTGCGTGGCCGGTATGCTTTTCTGTGAAGTCGATATATCTATGGATTGACCGAATTAAAGGGCTACATTTGTTATATTATTTTTACATAGATTAACAAAATACAATTTGAAAATAATGGGAACAAGGCACAAGTTTTCTCTCTTTAACTTTGAGAGACTAGAGATCAAAATAAATTAAGCTGTTTAATGTAATTTTGTAACCTTTATACTGATGAAGTAATTTAGAGGATTTACTAATTCTAAATACTACATTTATTTGTATCAATTCTTGACAAGCATATTCAATATGTTTCAATACAAAGTAGATCCTAATTCATATTGTTATGTCTCATTAATTACAGAACATTAAAAAATATTAATTACAAGATGAAGTATATATTTTTTGAGAAACATCAAGTCATACACTGTACTAGCTATAATTGTGAAATCAGTATTATTTTTGTTTTACAGAAAATTATGATCTCCATTTTAAGAAACATCAAGTCGATATGCATTTCAGATTCTATAAATAGTAACTCAAGTCTTTATGCTGTTATATACTTAATCACTTGATCAAGTTTGAGCCAATCGGAGAGCTTGGAATAAATGATAAAAATAATATCATCAAATACTGTGGTAGAAAGATGCATTGAAACATTCGAAATAGTATGACATTTGAAAACAACTTTTTTACCAGGCAAAATTTTTTTAAATTAATTTTTTTCTGCAAATTAAAAATAAAGGGCGATAACCATACATGCCAACTTTTGAAAATTCCCATGGGGGATTTAGCGTGTGACGACAATTTTCAAAGCTCTAAATTCGCGACATTTTGTAGTGAAATTAAATGATAATGAAATGATCATTTTTTTAAATTTATAATTTTTGATATCACTTATTAATACAACTTAAGGATTAATTTAACAAAAAAAAAATGATTAGAAAAAAAATTTTAAATTTTTTTTTTTTTCCAAAACTTGAAATATTTTTGCTAAAATAAGTGCCTCTCTCATTAAAAACATGTTTTTTTTTCTACCAGGACACATACTTTAGTGAAAATTGAAAATTGTACAACTTTTAAATCATTTTTTTCAAAGGCTAAAAAATATATGAGGTTTTGATACTGTAAAGTCCTGTTTCTGGAAACATTTTTGAGATTTTTTATTTATATTTCAATTAATTAGTAATTCTAATAAGGTATTAAAGTTACTGAAATTTATACCACCTATCCAAAGGAGAATTATTTTTTTACAGTCATGAAATTTGTCAGGCTTGATGGTGCCATGTGGGTATTTCCGTAAGTCATGCACATACCTATAAAATATTACTTTTGGGAGAAGGAAGGGAAAAGAAATTCTAATTGACATACACTTGATTGTTTCATCTTAATTTCATAATATTTTAACTGGCAAACTTTACAATATTTTTCATTATAGGTAGATAAAATCAGCAGCTATGCTTTGTAGTTTTCTACTTTCGTTTTCAAAAAAAACGTTCTCTTTGGATTCCGATTTAGTTTGATTAGTATTTCATTGTCTTTAATTTATGTTTTTAATAAAATAACTAACAATTAACACGTTAATCTATGTGTTTCACCTTGCATACCCCTTAAAACTGACAAGATAATCCCCTAATTGCCCTAAGCTGTAAGCTACTTGTACCTGGACAACTGCGTGCGTTCAAGCGTGAAGTGATTTCCTGTGGCTAATTAACATTGTTAAATAAACAATGAAACTTATCTGAGTGCATTGAATAAACAAGTTTGACATTGTTATCCCGATTGCCAAAATTCAGCGGTAGGGAATCTTTTATAATCGGAAATATTGGTGATTTTTTCAAATCAGGAAATTAGGGCAATTTTTCTTTCCCGATCGGGAAGGCAGGATGAAAGGGTAAAATCGGGAGAATCCCGCCTAAATCGGGAAAGTTGGCATGTATGGATAACTTTTACCAACATTCAAGGTCATAAATTAGGATCGACACATGCCACTACATTTTAATATTTATACAGCCCCTAAACCATGCTACTACACCACTTGAACGGTACGGTTCGGTACGCTTTGTGCACGGAACGGTACGCTTTGTGAACGGAACGGTTCGTTTTGAGAACGGTACGATACGCTTTGTGCACGGAACGGTTCGCTTTGTGCACGGCACGGTACACTTTGTGCACGGAACGGTTCGCTTTGTGCATGGAACGGTACGCTTTGTGGACGGTACGTTTCGTTTCTTGCACGGAACGGTTCGTTTTGAGAACGGTACGCTTTGAGAAATGGTATGCAAATGAAGTGGGCGGAGCCTGTTAGCTTTAATTTTTGATTGGCTGCTAAAATTTTATTCATTTTAAATGACTTTTGAAGTACTTAATGCATGTATATAATTATATTTCAGCTTTTAACAAATTAATTTCTCGGTTTCAATTTTAACATTTTACACTACAGCGGTGATGGAGGAAAAATGAAAAAAAAAAAAAATGAAAGGAAGAAATAACATCATCCCACCGATGTCTTTGGCATTATGTATAGATATGTATTTATATATATAGAATTCGTAAATATTTCCGTATTTAATTTTTACATATGCTGACCCTTCATTTGAAAAAGGAAAAAAAATATTAAATGAAATATTTTTTCACTTTAAAATAAAGTTGTAACATAATCAAAAGGAATTAATATATACCGGGTATATACTTGTTCTATACATATAACGCTATGCACATATATAAATTAGTTTTATTTGATTGATCTATAGAAATAAATGGGTCATTTTCAAAAAAAGTCCATTTTTTGAATGACATATTTTTTGAATATGATATAAAATGAAAGTGGTTTTCCTATGATTTTTTCAACTTTATTTGAATAATACAGTAATAAACTACTAAAATCCACTGCATTGCATAAAAGAAAATATTTCTTTTAAAAAATATTGACATTTTATCTAAGTCATTTAAACTTTAATGTCCTTCCTGTTACTTTCATAAAAAAGAGCTGTAAAACTCTATTTCAAAATTTTCATCAAATAATCTTTTGTATATCGTTAAAAAATGAAAAAAAATATCATTGAATGCCGAGATGTCTGACATTCATCTAATATATGAGCGTTTAAAAGCATGTCAAACTACCATATACCAAACAGAAGCAAAATCTACGGGTTTCTCTTCATGAAAAGCCTTATTGCAGAATGTTTATATGCTATAGTTGAAAAAACATTCTTGTACATTATTTTTGTGATTAGAATAAACAATTACAGAAAGTTATTTAAACATGGGGTGTTGCTAAAACGCGGAACGGAAAACGGAACGGAAAGCGGAACGGAACGGAAAACGGAAAATATAATTTCAGATTAAATCATTTAAAATACACAAATTTTATCAGAAAGGGTAAACTTATGCATATTTATTCCCTCATTAATAAATACAAATTGATTATAGTCATGTTAAGTCTCTTATTCACGAAAACCGCTGACATAGCAGTGACGTAGCATCACTTTCGAAAGGGGGGGGGGGGTGTCGGAGAAGGAACAATTTACTAGTACCTGAAAAGAACTGGACAAGCGAAAAAAGAAAGCAATTGTTCTATTCGGAAGGGAAGGGGGGTGGGGGGAAATTGCAAGTCAAACTTCTTTCGGTACACATTATATTTACACTAACTTTCTACATTAATTTAACCATACATGTTAACCTATTGTGATTAAAAAGAGGGAGATTCAGACCTCAAAAGCGGTAGCATTGCGCGCGTGTTGTTTAACGCTTGGATTATCGATATCTTTCATGTAATATAAATGTATATTATAAGCCTTAAATGAAATCAGGTACCTACACTAATTAATCTTAAATATCAACAGCAAAGAAGAAGACAGAAACACCTTAAGTTTGACATAAATTATACAAATTCAAATAATTTTTAATGCTCATCATTTTGCTTGGATTGGCTGCTTTACTTAGCCTTCTGAAGAGTGATCTTTGCTGAAATAGCCTAGAAGCAATAATTCTGAATGTTCATTCAGTTTTTAAACAAAACAAATGATGGCATGGTTTAATCTAGATCTAAAACAAGTTCGTATCTTTCGTTATATAAATCAGATTTCCCGCGATGATCGAAAACGAAAGTAGAGATGTGCCACATGACTTGGTCAATCGAGTGATTTCTATTGACTTTATTGATAAAGTTGTGAGCTTCTGTGCTTTTAAAGACGATGTCAAATGTTTTCATCTAATTCTTAAAAGCTGTATCTCCTTTTTCATGGCAGGGATGTTGATTAATTTATCGTAACCAATGTAATCACTGGTAGTCTTATGTTGTTGTCGTTGTCAAATCCGTGCTTGAAATCGATGTACAAAAAAAGCGTTTGTATGATTCCAAGTCAAATCACGCGATATCTAGCGAGATTTTATGAGAGTGGCTTCAAAAATGGATACCCAAGCGGACCAAAAATACTTTAGACGCAGCTTTTGTAGAAAAGCGGTAGATTTCTGAATTAAATCGGTAGGCGGGAGATGGAGTGAAAAAGCGGTAGACTCCCGCCTAAATCGGGAGAGTTAACATGTATGATTTAACAGATCTAGAAAGTGTTGGGGGTTTCAATGAAACATTTCTAAAGTGAAAACCTTATGTCTGGAAAAAGGGGGAGGGGGAGGCAAAGATTTTATACATGAATCTAAATGAATCATGTTAATTGGTAAGAGAAATAAAAATCTTTAAAAAAAATATCTCAAGATTACTGTTAGAGTTCTCCTTTCCGGCAAGCTCGGATAACCTCGAGTGTAAAACTTAAAATTAAAAATTATATGTTAAAATTATATACAAAATAGAGCTGCTTTCTATCTATTGAAATCCTTGAAGTCATAAATCTTAACTGTGGCAAAATTTATGTATCATCTGTACAGTCAATGAAGTTAAAGTGTGTTTGGAGGTGGGGGATGGGTATGAATGATCCCGTAAAACATTTTGACTTCCCTGTTTTTTTCCGCTCATATCTGAAAAGTTGCAACTTGGCTAAAGAAAACAATTGAACACGCTGTTAAATTATTTTGCAAGAACTTTTTTTCTTTTGTTCATATTTTCATTTTTCAATATGCATTGATATGATGTCACTGGTGGATTAAGAGGGGCCAAGACCCCCCCCCCCCCTGCCAACCTATTTTTGGTGACCAAAATATACATGTTTATCTAAATCAATTTTTTTGTTGCTGGGGGCACCTATTCCGACCCCAAACTGCCCCCCCCCCCCTTCAAGATTCCTGGATACGCCACTGCATGCATAATCTGAATGTCAAACGGGTGCATGCTTTTTTTGTCTTTACAGATACATGTATGTACATACCAGTAGTTTTCCTTCCGCCTATTTCATATTTTTCGTTTATGGGCGAGCTTTCTTAAAAAAATTAATTTTAACGAAACCTTCAGTTGGATACTCTGGAATTGAATCTAGTTATTACATATCTCACAGACTATATTTAATGACCATTGCATGTACATTTGCCAGTTCTGAGGGGTGCATCAGATTCATGAATATATCGTATTTCATGATAATTTTTCATCAGAGGTGCCTTTTATATCATGAAGATTGCTTTTTATGTGTGATTTGTCTCAAATCTAGGTTATTTGCTTGACATTAATTTTCCGTTTTCCGTTCCGTTCCGCTTTCCGTTCCGCGTTTTAGCAACACCCTTTAAACATGTGCTCTGCCAAAGCAATTTAAACTAGGAAAATATACTGGTAACAGTAAGGACTCGGGTAGCAGGAAGGACAAAACAGTAACAGGATGGACCAAACAGTGTAACAGGATGGACAATGAAATCTACATTTTAAATAAAAATTGACTTTTTTTAACTTTATTGGTTAAGAAAAGAGAAAGAAATGTAGAATAAAAACATAATTTTGTCAAATCTGGCAAATTCGAGACAATAAAAGACATTTATGTCCATCCTGTTACAAAATTTAATTGTAAAGGCTATTAAAATATTTATCACTTCAATTTTTGTTTATTAAAGGTACTCTATGCTGTTGCAAAACTAAGAATTTTTCATAATTTTAAGAAAAACAAATGATAAAACTTAAATGGGTATATAAATACCAGGATAATTTGTCCCTCCTGTTACAATTTCTGTCCATTCTGTTACAAGAGTGCATGTTTAAGTTATAATGGCACTATTTGAAGCACAAACAAATTTCAATATGATTTACAAAGTTTTTTTAACATGTGTTATTAAACTTATATTACTTAGAAAAATAAAAGTAATTGTTTTTATTGTTAAAACTCAAGATATGAAGTCCAGTTTTCCTTACTGTTACCATATTAATGCTAACAGGAATGACAGTAACAGGATGGACGTTTCTCATATAAATCACCAGTTAGTTAGTATAACGTACTCTTTTTGCATCATTCAGACATTGAAACCATTTCTTTGTAACTTAGTTAATCTAATTGTTCTAGCAGAATAAACAATTTAAAGAGTACTTGCATAATATGAAGGTAACAGATAGGACGTATTTTAATTATACTCTACCAATAAGACAAACTTATCGACCTTTGAACCCTTTCTTTACTCACTTTCAAATCATGGCGCTCATAAACTTGAGACAACAGAAAATGATGATATAATGTGGATCATGAAAACAGTTCCTAGGAAAGTGAGATAACTTTTATTTTAACATTTTCTTTTTGGTAACAGGAATGACATAAACTTGTAGGACATGTCACTTCCTGAATGTTAAATGCACAATACTAGTATTGAGTGGGCGGCATAAGTAAAACAATCATATTAAATTAATCTGTAAATGAATTCAATTAATATGAGGTGCAAAATTTGTACATATCTTCACAGGGTAATATTTTCCCCATCATTTAACTAAGCACGTTATAAAATTTCTGTTGAAGTGACATGGTTTTACTGTTAAATTTTACTCGGAATGCATAGAATATTTTTTATAAAACACCTGGGAGATGATCATAAAATAACTTATAACCTGTATGACCATGTATATTAACCAACGGGGAAAAAATTTTCAGTCTTAAGAATGTTTTTCCTATTATTCTGATCAAAAGACAAAAAAGTGGACTTTTTTTGAAAATGACCGAAATATGACTATTCCTGCTTCATTTTTATTCCTAGTAATTAGATATGTAAATTGTTTTTTTTAATTGTAGATCTATCGCTTAAACGTTTGCTTCAGAAGAGAAATATCAGTGAACAAAATAGATACAAAAATCAACAGCAGACACACGAAATTAATACAATAACTTCCGAGCGCTTTCTTGAACAAAAAAAAAATCTTTTCACAGACAAGTATTTATGGTTTCAATAATCCTTTAAGTGTATTGAGTATTTATTTTAGAAGTTTTTTTTATTTTATTAAGCTATTCTATTCTTGTTAAGTCTGTAAAAAGAATGCCGTGAGAGAGAGAGAGAGAGAGAGAGAGGATAGAGAGAGATGCAAACCCTTATTACATGTACATTATCAGTACAAAAAAAATAACTTGTATTTATTCTCATTCTTCGTTTTATTTACATCACCAAAGTCACAATTAATCAGTCTATGATGCTATTTAATCAACCCATTTACAACTATTGTGCAATGAATAATCCGTTCTCTGTACATGCATGCTGTCGCATGAAATCCTCGTGCATCACCTGTCAATCAAAATGGCATGACACTAGGTGACCCTGAAAGTCTGTTTACGCAGGAAGAATTTCTCCTGTGATTTAAAACATTCTTTTGGTCAGTTCATAGTTCACAACTGTCTAAAAAAAATATTGGGTCACAACCGGAGAGACGGGGGAGGGGGGGGGGGGGGCATGTGTTTAACACACCTTTCAAATTATTTAGTTCTGACCACATCAAGTGTATTAAATCACTCAACAGACATCCAGCAAACTCATCTTCCAGGTTTCACCACAACACTGATTACAAATTTACTTCCTAAATTATCCCTTTTCAGACAAAAATGAATAAGCATGTATCTCTGAATTATAATTTTCTTTTTTTAAAAAGCACAATTTAAAGCCACATAAATTTGCATAAGTATCGCCTTCTAAAGGGGGGGGGGGGGTAACAAACAGAATATGGCTTGAAAGAGGATTGATATATTTTTTTTAAATTTCATTTTATTTAGTAAATTATCTTTTTTCAGACACTTATAAAAATGTTTCCTGTAGATTATGCTTAATTTTATTTTACAACAACGTACCATTTTGCAGACTTTTAAAGAACTTTAAACCAGCTAATTCGTATTGCTTTCTAGAAAGGGGATGGGGGTACAGTGTAACAAACCTTATAATATCTTCATTTTTTCGCAAACTGTTTTTTTTTTTCATTTTTCATAAGATGTATTTCAGAATGAAGTAATATTTATACTGCAGTTTGCACATTTTATTTGCAAAAAATTCGGCTGGCGATTTTTGTATGCAGCGTGAAAGTTGATCACAGTTTTATCAGTAAGATAATTATCTTTGTCTGTTCAGTAGAAGTCTTCATGTTTACCGCATGTAATATTTTAATCCATATTTTACATGATTACAGATTTTCAGTGCAAGTATAACTGCACCAATGATTCGCCTATAGTAAGAATCTTAACAGATTTAATGTGAGAGTCTAATACGGATCTTTTTTTCAATTTGACAGTTTATATATGTTTTAAAATTCTTACAAAATAATTCATAAGTAAAATCACGCATCTGATATGTACTACATATGAATGCATACTTACGACAAAACCGATCTTGTATCCGATAAGATTTAAATTAATAATTTAAATGAGCAGAATTGAAATCAAAAGTCGAGACAACCAGGGAATTAATTCATGAAAGCGTGTTCTATCTTAGTAGTACTTTTTATTGAACCTATTTTTATGTCAAATATAATTATAGGATTATGAAAATGAATGTACATGTACACATTTAAAGAGGGCTTTTTCCCCGGGCACGAGCACGATTATATTGAATTTTGGGGCATCTTATAATATTAGTTTAAATATCTGTATAGTTAAATTACGAATATTTAAATACAACTAATATTTCCAAAGGAAATTGATTTAATTTGCTAATATAAAGAAAATGAGAGACTTCAAAGACGCCGACATTGTTCGAGGTCCACTGTGCCCCGTACGTGTTTTGCGGGAAAAACTCGTGGTCTGTACTATACCTTTGACCACAAACACAACCAGTTGATTTAATTTATAGCAAATAAGGAATCGTTTCACACTCTGTCTAGTTGTTTTGCAGTTGTAGTTTCCTTATTTTTTACAGTTGAAGATCCAGATGCATGATACTTGATAATTGTGTTTCGAACAGGCAGACACAACCTCCGTCCTCCTTTCACAGGCGCCGTAGCGAGAAATAAACCAAAATGACTTATTTGGTCATTATACGATTCAAAAATCATTGGGGGCGTGGTTTGCATAATTAACCAAAGAACGGTACGGTTCGTTTCTTGCACGGAACGGTACGCTTTGTGGACGGTACGATACGCTTTGTGCACGGTACGGTACGCTTTCTGCATGGAACGGTACGGTTCGTTTCTGAGGTGTAGTAGCACGGTTTAGGGTCTGTTAATGGGAATACGTCTAAATATTCCGAGTATTCAACATCTACATATATGTTATGTATTCAATTTCATTAAATTGTTGCTATTAGAGATTGAATACCTTAAAGAATATTTCATTACAACAAGTGTGGGGTTATAAAATTCAACTAAGGCCAGGTAAAATTAATCTTTAGATTCTCATCCTAATTTGCAAAAAAATTGGGGCGGGTGGGCGGATTTTATTTTTTATATTTTATAATTGTTAATTTATATATAGGCCTAAGTATCAACAAAACAATGGACGCCCCGTACACATTTTTTTCATTACCTTAATGCAAATATGAATAGATTTAATTCTTTTCATATTCTTTTAAATATTAAAAGAAATTTTTTTCTTTAAAAGTTAAATATTTATTGTTAATTAACAAATTAACAAGTACACATTATACGACACACCCTGAACAAAATGAGGTGGGGATACCAATAAATTGTGTATGCGTGACTTCTTACTTTGCAAATTCTATATAAATCTTCTAATAATTATTCTACTGAAAAAATTAGCCCTTCTCTTAAGTCTGTCTACGATGTTGTAGATTTTTTTTTTATTTCAAAGCTAAGTCACACAGATGGAGATCGTTATATATAACTTGACTTTCCTCATCTATTTTTACTTAGTTACAATCTCTCTACATACTTGCTCCTGCCAGTGATGGTATCTATATGTGTTTATGCTATTTTTTCTTCTCTGCCTTCTCTATATTGACAAATTATCTTTTCCTTACACATTTAAACTGCTTTTATTGCCGTTTTTTCTCCATTCTTCACATGGCGTTTTTGCTATAAATAGCGACACACGAATTTTAATACAGACGGGAGATAACTCTTTAACTTTGACCCAAATTCTTTCTGAATAAAAATACAAGAAAATACCCAAAAATCAAAATAAAAAACATCGGGGCGGGACATTTTGAGAGAGGCGGGCGGGGATGAGAATCTAAAGATTAATTTTATATGGCCTAAGGGGACAAGATTGTGGTATAGGATGAGACCTTGATGCATTCCTTTGCTTCAGTTGACTTGTGTGTGTGATGCATGTATATATTCAGAGTTAAGATGTAATATCCCTTTGATAAGAGGAATAAATTTCCAAGGATATTATTCAAGTAATTCAATGAATTGTCTTGTCAGAGTGCAATAATGAGGACCATTTTATTGTCAACTCATTCAAATCTGACCTATTGTACAAATGTCAATTAAGATCACACACATACAGCTTATGTTCTCACATTACTGGGCATTAATTTTAACAAGTATATAAACCTTTAAAAACTGGCCAGGAATTAAAATATAATTTATACTGATTTTTTAAAATAATAATTTCAGAAGTTTCAAGATATTTTTCCCAAGGTGTTTTCATATGTAGCACAACAAATTTTGTCTTACCCTATAATATATTTTTAAGCTTACAAAATAACCTTAAAAACTTAATTTTATCAATCGACATATTCTTTAGAGAAATTTATTTAAATCATAAAAAATAAATAAAACTCATTTTCTCCAAAATACATCTAGATAAAAATCAAGGAAGACTCTTTTTGTAAAGAAGAAGCATCAATAAATTAGATTACACCAAAAAATTGAATCAATATTAGATGCACTGATGTAGGAAAAATATTTTCAAATTCTTTGGAATCAAAGTCCTTTCCTGTTGCCCGGGACTCAAAAACTTTGGCAAGTCTCCACATACATCACCATACTATAGTTACTCATTACTGGCTACTGAACTGGACAGATATAAAAGAGGGAAACTAGAAACACACACTACTTTATCAATATTTATAAACACACAATGAGATAATGTATTATTGAAAGACACAAATTAGTGTGCAAAAATATCAAACTTTCAACACAGACTCTGTTAACGATCATATGACAATGGGTTGATTAACCTGAGAGTATAAATAACCTAAAATTTATTGTCAAACTGACACCCGTTGTTTATTATTATGTAACATAAACCCAGACATCTGTTGTTCTTTTATAGAAAAAAAGGACATCTTTTTCTATCGGTCACTCCGTGATCATGCCATGTGTTCATTGTTTATGACTACGGTGTCGCTCTCAGTATACTGCATACTTTTCCCTAAACAAAACCTTTATCTCTAAAGCATTTGAAAGACTCTCTTTACAGGCGGTGCCAGGCAATCGCCAGTGCACAAACTACATAAAACCGGAAGTAAAAGGTTTTTTTTCTCTACATACTTCACAAGTCAGATGGTGTGGAGGACCCTTAAATAGTTACTATTATACTTTACCTAAAACATTTATACTCAGTTCCTTTAAACTGTGAAAGTTGAGATACATGTTTCTATCTTACTCTTTTTTAATTGTTATAGAAATTTCAGATGAAGAATTATATTTTTATAATCAAGTTAATATTTTGTTTCACTAAAAATATTTTCAAGATAAATAATGGAAAAATAACTTTTGTTGATGGATGAATTTTGTTTTACAAGTACAGAAAACAATGTACCGGGTATTGTAATATTCTGATTTAAAAAGCATAGCTTCATTACGTTTTCTCGTGTGAATTAGATAGGTTTGATAGTAAATACTACGTATACGAGGGTTGTCCCGTAAAATCGTGGACAAGTTGTCTAGTTTGAAAAATAATCATCACTGCGTTCTGAAATTTTCAGTACTTTTTAGTTCATATATTTTGAATATACAGAGCAAATTTCAAATAGGTATGTGCATAAATAAACAAATTATTAGATGTTATGTTATGTATTGTATCATCCTATGGCGCACGGATGATAATGTCAAAGTGTCTAAAACAGCGTCACGTTTCATCATTGCTAAATTGAAGTTGGATAAGTCCCACTTAAGGCCATAATAAATAAATTGCTAGATTCTCATCCGAATTTTTTTAAAAATCGAGGCGGGCGGGCGGCTTTTATTTTACATTTTTTATTTTTTCAATTTTGCAGATTTTTTATTGACCCGGGGGTTGTAACATAAAGGCTACTTAAGTCTAAGACCGTGCTTAAGTAGGACTTAAGTACAGTCTAAAACTTTTATAGATCGTAACTAGAAGCGTGCTAAGATTTAGCAATCTTAGCAAAACTTAGGCGGCCAGTAGAGGTGACTTATATAAGTATATCTTAACTTTCTTGTACATATATTTAGAATTATTTAATGTTGACTTTCGATGTTAAAACATTCCTCTATTCATATTATGCATTAAAGAAAATAATTATCTCTATTTGACGCTGATTTAGGAAATTTTATTTTTTCGTTGGGGGGAGGGGGGCGGGAGGTTAATCACAGATTCCTATATCACTCCCAACACAGCATACATGTAAATACAAAATTTAATAATTTAATATTAGGAATACTCTGAAATTAGTGGGACATAAATTGAACACAGTAATAAACCATGGATCTGTATGTTCACTTTGAAAATATGAACTGAAATGCCGTGGGTAATTTGTTAAAACCAGAAAAGAAAGAGGATGATGACAGTAACAGTAATACTATAAAAAAAGTATCTGTAAAGTATAAAATAAATGTAGAACGCGACAAGTGCTGATTTAGACAGGGCTCACTACAGTTCGATCTATCGAGAGAGAGAGCGAGAGAGAGAGAGAATTGCTGATAAGTGGAGACATACGAAAATATCCCGTTTTTTGTATCGGTGATTAAATTGCAAATGAGTATATTATAAAACTTCTGCAGTTTTTGCTTCTGACATGCATGGCCTGATACATAGCGGGGATTTAGAGTTTCAATTTTAAGTAGATAGGCGGTCGATTATCTTTTCTTGTTTGTGATAATAACAGGGTAAGTGAACATTTGTCAAAACAAAAGAGTTATAAAAGGTAAACTGAAAACATCTCGGGTGATAAAACATTTGTCGCACATTTACGAGTACAATGAACCACAAATCGCCACTTTCTCACCGTAAAGTATTTGTTTCCAAACATTCCGAATAATTTATAACATAATTATGATTTTAATACAAAATCTAATCTTGCAAATCTTAAACCGATAGCCAAGGACGTCAACTTTAATATGTAATTGTTGTGAGATGTGTATTGTTTCATTATGTATATAATTAGTAACATTAAGTTTCTTGAACATTCCAGAGTGGTCAACATGTTTGGTCATTTTATCTAGAACATTCTTAAATTTTGTGTATGTCCAGATTGTTCCAGTAATATCATGTTTTAACAATTTCTAGAATATTCTAGATTTATATTACTGTATAAATACCCTGTCAATTCGATGCATAGATATAATTTGTCGTATAAGCACTATTGAGATATAACTGGGATATAATTACACTGGATATTGTGTGCAGCAACGGACACTCTGATGTATGTATTTTTAGATTCTTGCTAAGTTTGTACTTTATGTTTGATATATTTATTATATATTACTGTAAATAAATTATTGTTAAGTTTAAATTGTGTTATTGATCTTTGCTGGCATTTAGGGTTATTCTGACCCATAACATAATTAATTAAAACCCTAACTGAATCACTTTTAGCAATATAAAATCAAAAACCATATGCCGACTCATATGAAATATTTTTAACATAAGTTTGACTTAGCTAAGACCTAGCTTAGTTCGCTTTATGTTACGGTTTAAGACATACTTAAGTAGAACTAACACAGGTCCTAAGATTATGCCTAAACCGTACTTACGACCCTACTTAAGTCAAAAACTTAGCAAGCTTTATGTTACGAGCCCCAGGTCAATCGGTGTAATTATCTACAATACCCAAATAAAACTCATAGTAAAGGTTCAGTTATCTCTTACTTCATATCATCTCCAATATTTTTCAACCAATGACCCTTGTTTAAAATATATACGCATGTATTACAGCAATTACCATCTTTTCAGCTGTCAAAATCATGTCAACATTCGTGGGATTTAAAACGAAAGTAGAATGGTAGATAAATACCGATCCCGATCAGAATTAAAACGAAGAAAAACAGAAATAAAACAAAATCGAGGCGGGGGTATAAAATCGGGGCGGGCGGGGATGAGAATCTAGGAATATTTTTATTATGGCCTAAATTTATAAAATTCCATTGATTCACATACGTGAGTGTCTATAACCAGATAAGAAACCCCTCTGGCACACATATGCAATCTTTTGAAAATTCATTAGCAAGTTTTGGACAGTATTCTCACCAGCACTCAAATAACAGAGAATCTCATAACAACGGTTGACAATGACAGCGTCTTTTGCTATTACAATACTAGCAGTTTGTCCATATATTTTGTACTACCTGAGGACTCAATCAAAAAGAATTCGCCAATAAAACTTCCATTTCATGTATATACTAAAGATCTGGTGATTTTTGTCATATCTTCTTTCTTCTGTTTTCATTTAAAGTCCCTTAAGGTGTCATTACAACAGCCAAATCTAACAGAACTGCTCTCCGGTGTGCCGTAACGTCATCAAAAATCGTGATTTTTTGTGTATTGTGTTTACCACTTTCCAATTTCCAATGCTCGTGAAACTGCCAAAAATTAACCAAATGCCTTGAAATTTTTATAAAGACGACAAAATTGATTAAGGAATCAAATTATGATACTTTTCCTCCCAATTTTATGTATTGAAATTTTTTATTACGAACTAATTCTTATGTATTCTCTAATATAACCTTGTTATTTTTACCGTGCGCCGTAGGACCGTACCCTGTGCACATTCAAGCATAATAAAATCTTTATTTTTGTCTATATATCATCAAAAACATAATGTTGCACTAAAATATGATGAATAAACATTTACTGAAAATTTCAGCTTAGTGCGCCCATTACTTTTAGAGAAAAACGCTTTGTCCACGATTTTACGGGACAACCCTCGTATACCTCATATTTTTAATTTTATTGTGAGATTAAAAATCATTGATCTTTCTATTAACCATGCACATCAAATTTCCTTCACGTTAGATTTAGACATAATACTCATTTCTGAAAAAGTAAGCAATGCTTGATACTTCAAACTATTTTCCATATGAATATAATGCTATTTTTGTTGATGAAAATCAATGTTGGGAACTTAAACAAGAAGCCCACAGGCCTTATAGGTCACCTGAGTATTGATACAACTTTCAAACAAATGGATTTGGTTTGTGTTTTAAACCAGATGCCATGGAATTCACAATTCTGAAAGAGGCACCATTGCTCATTATAACTATACACTTGGCATGCTTACTTTGATTACCCAGAGACGGAGCAGGGGAACAAAGAAAATATGCATTTCCACTATTATATAATCAGTAGTGCCCAACCCCACAGGAGCCCCGCACATTTCACAATTTTAGAAAAGGCACCCTTGCTCATCATAAATGTTTGATTAATACCAACGAACATAGGTAATCAAAAATTACGAAGCTCACCTCAACGAATGTCATCAGCATAAGTGATGCACATCATATTATTTTATTTAGTGTGTATCCCTGAGATCAATAACCATAAAGTTTGATTTAAGTAGGACTTTTAGTTTCTTTGGAAAGAGCTTAAATTCCTCAAAAAACTTTAACCTGGTCACAAATCAAGCAGGGTTGTGCAATTACCATAGCCCGATGCCAAGGGCTACCGATTTTAGAGGTAATTGGACTATCATACTTCTTAAATGTGTTAGCCTGTCGGGCTAGTAAATCTAAAACAAAAGTATATGTATTTTTATTATACTTCTGTTAAAATGTTTCCTATGTAAAGTTCAGAAGGTAAAATAGCTATCTTTTATAGTTCATGCATAGCAAAGCTATACCCCGGGGTATAGTTTTTGCTTATATCCACCCTCGGAAATTTTTCATGCAATTTTTGCCTCCAATTTTGATTTCCAGCGATAAATCTATTGATTGATGATGTCATAATGACTTCAGTAGCATTGTGACGTCATCAAAATTTTAGATTATTCTTGCAGTGTTATCTTACTCCAAAAAAATTCAAACCTAAGAAATTATAGTATACATCAGTATAATAAAACGCTTATCCACTGGTTGTGAGTGGGATAGCTCTTTTATCAAACCCTTGACAGGGACTATTCCCCTCGGGCAAGCCCTCAAACGCCTGTCGCGGGTTTGATAAAAGAGCTATCCCACTCACAACCAGTGGATAAGTGTATAATATAACATTTTTGAATAAGTTTTCTTATTATATCACAAATGTAATAAATTTCACTATTAACCCTGAAAAATGCTGAGTCACACCGGAAACACTTATGTCACGCCGGAAACAGTTATGTCACACCCAACGGAAACAGTTATGTCACCCTTTCGATCACATTCATGTGTTTTTACGTTACGCATTTTAGTTCGGATTCGTGATTTTATGACGTCGGTTGCTAAGTAAAATAAACAACACAGCGTATTTTTTAACGTCAAGAAGATATTTTTGGATTATTTGTGTAAATTTTATCGATTTTGAATGATTTTAAATTTTCTTTTAATTTTAAAAATGTCATACCACATATACCACATGGCTTCTCGGGCGACTATACCAGAATATTTGCCCCTCGGTGACAGGAAAGCCCTGGAGTGTTATGTCACCCGATGCCGAAAGCCCTGGAGTGTTATGTCACCCGATGCCGAAGGCAGCGGGTGACATAACACTCCAGGGCTTTCCTGTCACCGAGGGGCAAATATTCTGGTATGTCACCCTCGAAGCCATGTGATATATGTATAATGTCAACCGAATTAACGCTCAATTAATTTTGTTACAAAATCATAATCTTTAATTCGTTTTAACCTACAGGTGACTCTCGATCTCTCAAAGTTCAAGGGACCACAAGAAAAGTTCAAGAGATTGAAGGGTTCGAGAGATAGGAAGTAAATAAAATCCGGAATTTTCAGTTCCGACCATCAGTGTTCTACTATTATAGATACCGGAAGTATATGTTAATAGAGTCATTGAACGTTTTCAATCGTATTTTACAGGTAATTTACTTGAAATCAACAACAATGATCGTATTTTGAATAAATAAAAAGATTTCCTAAATGTTCAATATCTATTGTTCTTATTTTATGATTACATGATAAATAGCAATGTTGGTTTAGCTATTCCGCGGCTTAATCGGGCTCTTCACCAGTGTTCACCAGATTTCTCACATTCAGTACTCAATCCTTGAGAAAGGGTTTTCTGTGCAATGTTTGACATACTGGGATTATGTAGACTGTCATAAAAGTTCATAGTCTAGGGGAACTCATTGAAATGTAGGTTTTCAAATTATTTTCTAAAAATTATCGTCCTGGATTCAAGTCAAAATAAGTTGAGAAGCGAATTGCTCATAATTTACCAATTATAACCAATTAATTTTATCTGCACACGGAGGCTGCATTTCATTTCCGGAATTTTTGGTAATTATCAACTTTTCATTTCCGACATTTTTTATTTTTCATTTCCGACATTTTTTTATTTTCATTTCCGACATTTTTCAGAAACATGTCGTACTTTTAGTAACAGATCTGAAGACTTAACTTATGATAAATTTAAAGAAAAAAATCATAAATAAATCACTGAAATCCAATATCTGAGTTTTGTAAATCTATCAATGACTTGGACATAAGTGTGGTGCTGTCACTGACATTTAATTTAATGCACATTAGATGTGGTGAAAAATGCTCATTGAACTCTTTTACCTAGACTTAGTGTTACACGTATGCATATATGTGTAGATGGTTTTTTTTTTTTTTTTTTTTTTTTTTTAATTTTTATAAATATTTTGTAATAAATACCATGTCTTTTAAAATTCCATTTTCACTTACTTAGAAAACATTGAATTGCCGCACAGGTAAATTCCGGAAATGAAAACAAAATTATGTCGGAAATGAAAACAAAAAATGTCGGAAATGAAATAAAAAAATGTTCGGAATGCTATGCATATTTCCGGAAATGAAATGCAGCGCACACGGACGACCCACATGTATAGTGTCATCTATGTAAACACCCAATGAACACCTCCATGCCAGCCCCAGGCATTAACTCTTATGCAGGTAAATGCTGTATTAATTTCACGCTTGATTGGCGCGTATGCAGGCGCTGTCTAAACTTCGAGAGATAGAGGGTAAAAAACAATGAAATGTGTGTAACGGGACCAAGATCTTGGTTCTAGAGATAGAAGTTCGAGAAATCAGGAGTAAATTTGCTTATTAACATAGAGGAAAAAAACAGGACCGGAGGTTTTCTTCGAGAGATAGAGAACTTCGAGAGATCGGAGTTTGAGCCATCGAGAGTCACCTGCATATTATTGTGTGTTGCTATCACCAATCGTTTTAGTAATAAACATAGGTTATCAAAGATTATCAAGTTGTTTTGGATTAACATATTCCCAAAATTTAACCTGGTCTCTTGTATGGAAAATATTAGTCAAATTCAGCATCCGAACCAAGTCTGATAGGGTCCATCCCTAGATGCATCATCCATGCAAGTTTGGTTCAGATTGGTCTTATAGTTCCTTGGGAATGAAAATATAGGTCAGATCCAGCATCCGAACCAAGTCTTGTAGTGTCCATCCCTATATGCATCATCCATGCAAGTTTGGTTCAGGTAGTTCTTATAGTTACTTGGGAATGAAAATGTAGGTCAGATCCAGCATCCGAAGCAAGTCTTGTAGTGTCCATCCCTAGATGCATCATCCATAGTTTGGTTCAGATAGGGCTTATAGTTACTTGGGAATGAAAATGTAGGTCAGATCCAGCATCCGAAGCAAGTCTTGTAGTGTCCATCCCTAGATGCATCATCCATGCAAGTTTGGTCTGGGTAGGTCTAATAGTTACTTGGGAATGAAAATGTAGGTCAGATCCAGCATCCGAAGCAAGTCTTGTAGTGTCCATCCCTAGATGCATCATCCATACAAGTTTGGTTCAGGTAGGTCTTATAGTTACTTAGGAATGAAAATGTAGGTCAGATCCAGCATCTGAAGCAAGTCTTGTAGTGTCCATCCCTAGATGCATCATCCATGCAAGTTTGGTCTGGGTAGGGCTTATAGTTCCTTGGGAATGGACGTGCTCCAAACTTTAACCTGATCACTCATCTGGAAAATGTAGGTCAGATCCAGCATCCCAAGCAAGTCTGGTAGTGTCCATCCCCAGATGCATCATCCATGCAAGTTTGGTCAGGGTAGGGCTTATAGTTACTTGGGAATGGACCTGCTCCAAAAACTTTAACCTGGTCACTCATCTGGAAAATGTAGGTCAGATCCAGCATCCGAAGCAAGTCTGGTAGTGTCCACCCCATGATGCATCATCCATGCATGTTTGATCCGGGTAGGGCTTATAGTACCTTGGGAATGGACGTGCTCCAAAAACTTTAACCTGGTCACTCATCTGGAAAATGTAGGTCAGATCCAGCATCCTAAGCAAGTCTTGTAGTGTCCATCCCTAGATGCATCATCCATACAAGTTTGGTTCAGGTAGGTCTTATAGTTACTTAGGAATGAAAATGTAGGTCAGATCCAGCATCCAAAGCAAGTCTTGTAGTGTCCATCCCTAGATGCATCATCCATGCAAGTTTGGTCTGGGTAGAGCTTATAGTTACTTGGGAATGGACGTGCTCCAAAACTTTAACCTGGGACGCCGACACCGGGGGTATAGCATAAGCTCATCTCGACTTTGTCGATGTGAGCTAAAAAACATAGGTAATCAAAGATTACGAAGCTCACCTCGACGAATGTTATCAGTGCAAGTAATGCAAATCTCACATCATATTTTCTTAATATTTAGTATTCATCCCAACAACAATATTCTTGCAAGTTGTGTTTAACCCCTTACATGGCATATACACATTTCTATGCGTGTAGTCTGAAAAACATGTATAGTGTAAACAAATATTCATAACTGTTAATACTGCAGATATCAAGGACTTCAAGTTCATTCGGATTGATCTGTTCCCAAAACTTTAACCTAGTCTCTTGTATGGAAAATATAGGTCCGAATTAAGCATCCGATGCAAGTCTGATAGTGTCCATCCTTAGATGCATCATCCATGCAAGTTTGGTTTAGCTAGGGCTTATAGTTACTTGGGAATGAAAATGTAGGTCAGATCCAGCATCGGAAGCAAGTCTGATAGCGTCCATCCCTAGATACATCATCCATGCAAGTTTGGTTTAGCTAGGGCTTATAGTTACTTGGGAATGAAAATGTAGGTCAGATACAGCATCCGAAGCAAGTCTGGTAGTGTCCATCCATAAATACATCATCCATGCAAGTTTGGTTTAGCTAGGACTTACAGTTACTTGGAATTAAAAGGTAGGTCAGATCCAGCATCCGAAGCAAGTAGATGCATCATCCATGCAAGTTTGGTCCAAAAAGGGCTTATAGATACTTGGGAATGAAATTGTAGGTCAGATCAAGCATCCGAAGCTAGTCTGGTAGTGTCCATGCCTAGATACATCATCAATGCAAGTTTGGTTCAGGTATAGGCTTATAGTTACTTGGGAATGAAAATGTAGATCAGATCCAGCATCCGAAGCAAGTCTGGTAGTGTCCATCCCTAGATGCATCATCCATGCATGTTTGGTCCAAATATGGCTTATAGTCACTTGGGAATGAAAATGTAGGTCAGATCCAGCATCCGAAGCTAGTCTGGTAGTGTACATCCCTAGATACATCATCCATGCAAGTTTGGTACAGGTAGGGCTTATAGTTACTTGTGAATGAAAATGTAGGTCAGATCCAGCATCCGAAGCCAGTCTAGTAGTGTCCATCATTATATGCATCATCCATGCAAGTTTGGTCCAAATAGGGCTTATAGTTCCTGTGGAATGGACCTGCTCCAAAAACTTTAACCTGGTCACTCATCTGGGAAATGTAGGTCAGATCCAGCATCCAAAGCAAGTTTTGTAGTGTCCTTTCCTAGATGAATCATCCATGCAAGTTTGGTCCAGGTAGGGCTTATAGTTCCTTGGGAATAGACCTGCTCCAAAAACTTTAACCTGGTCACTCATCTGGCAAATGTAGGTCAGATCCAGCATCCGAAGCAAGTCTTGTAGTGTACTTCCCTAGATGCATCATCCCTGCAAGTTTGGTCTGGGTAAGGCTTATAATTCCTTGGGAATGGACCTGCTCCAAAAACTTTAACCTGCTCCAAAACCTTTAACCTGGTCAATCATCTAGAAAATGTAGGTCAGATCCAGCATCCGAAGCAAGTCTGGTAGTGAACATCCCTAGATGCATCATCCATGCAAATTTGGTCCCGGTAGGGCTTATAGTTACTTGGGAATGGACTTGCTCCTAAAACTTTAACCGGACGCCGATGCCAACGCCGACGCCGAAGCCGGGGGTATAGCATAAGCTCATCTCGACGAAGTCGAGGTGAGCTAAAAAGGGAGGAGTACCTGACAATAACAAAGTGCAAAACATTGTTTGTTATATTTATTTCAACTTTTTTTATTACCTTTTTATTATACTTATACATACATGTATTGTAAAGCAAGACTTGTAGCAAACCTGCCAACCAAAATTGGTGCTGTGGGGGGTCATGATCCAACATTCAGAAATGAAATGTTGGGTCATAGCACGATATTTTGAGGTTGGAGTAACAATATGATCCCCAAGTTTTAGACATCAATGCAAACATACTTGTATACATAACATTTTATTGCAGACTTAAATTGTACTGTGTACTGGCTAGTTTTGCTTGTTCAAGAACACTTATCACAAAGCAACGAGCATTAAGTTCAGATCGAAATCCAGTAACAATTTTCTTCCATCATTGAAAACATTCTCTCTGATTCAGCATTTGAAATAGGAATTACTAGACACATTAAAGCAAGTTTGGTTAAAAATGGAAATCTTTCCTTATTTGAGAATATGGACATAATTAAGCAACAAAAAAATTTATCTGGTGGAGTTTACAATATATTCCAAATCTTCTCCAAGACTGCATTTTTGTATCCACTGGAAATCTTTTCCCCTTAAACTTTGATACTTGTAGGGATGTGCGATTTTATCGGACAGGTATACCGGTATATCACGATTTTTTGTTGCGTGATACGTATCATGATACGGAGACCTAAATACAGGTCTTTAAGTACATATTATAAAGTCCAGAAATTATTCATTTATTTGTTCAATCTTTCAAATTACAATTACAGAAAGTATAAAAAATATTGTAAAAAGTGAAAAGAACGGCATCTTACCATCCAAACATAATTGATTTTATATACATAAAAAATTCAAGAAAGTAAAATTTTGTTTTTCTAGCATATTTTTTAGAAAAATAATGCTTTTCATATAAAATCATTGTAAAAACTGCTTTTAAAACAAGAGATGTTTGTAAAACACTTATGCCCCCCTCCCCCCAAAATTGGAATTTTTCTAAGTCCAAAAGGGCATAACTCTGTCAAAAATGCCATGATTGTACCCAAAACAGAACTTGACCTAGATAGTCATCTGATAAATCTGTATACTAAATTTCATCTCATCTGTGCAACAGTTGCAAAGAAAATGTATGGAAACTGCATATAATTGAAATTTTTCTAAGTCCAAGGGGCATAACTCTGTCAAAAATGGTGCGATCGTACCCAAAACAGAACTTGACCTAGATATTCATGTGATATATCTGTATACCAAATTTCATTTCAGTATGTGCAATGGTTACGAAGAAAATGAACGGAAACTAAGTGGACCGACAGACCGACCGACCGACCGACCGACCGACCGACAGACAGCAGCAAAGCAACATGCCCTCCCTTCTTCGAAGGGGGGCATAAATATCATATTATCGTGATATTGTGGGAAAAAATCGTGATATATCGCGATACAAAATTTTTGGCGATACCCATCCCTAGATACTTGCAAATATACAGACCCTAAACTGTGCTACTACACCTCAGAAACAAACCGAACTGTTCCATGCACAAAGCATACCGTACCGTTCACAAAGCAAACCGTACCATTCACAAAGCGAACCGTTCTGTGCACAAAGCGTACCATACCGTTCACAAAGCGAACCGTTCTGTTCACAAAGCGTACTGTACCATTCACAAAGCAAACCGTTCCATGTACAAAGCATACCGTACCGTTCACATAGCGAACCGTTCCGTGCAAGAAATGAACCGTACTGTTCTTAGGTTAGTTATGCAAATTACGCCCCCAATGATTTTAGAACTGTGCAATGTCCAAATAAGTCATTTTGGATTTTTTCTCGCAATGGCACCCATGAAAGGAGGACAGAGGTTGTCCCTGGCTGTTCGAAACACCATTATCAAGTATCATGCATCTGGGCTTTCAACTGTAAAAATAATGAAACTACTCGAAACAAACTACAACTTTAAAACAACTAAACAAAGTGTGAGACAATTCCTTAATTCGCTACAAATCAACTGATTGTGTTCCTGATCAAAGATACGTTATTTTCTAATCCATATGAATGCGATATCTTCATAATCATGATTGTCATATGTAATGTTACAAAAAATTATAATTTTCATTTTTGTTTGGCCTTTTAAATAGTCTTTCTTTTCAACTCTTTTCTGCTTAATTCAAAATTTGCTTTGGACATCTCTGGAACCTATGATTTAAGGTGCGCATAGTTTAATCATTTAATTGTCGTTTGTGATCCTTGTATTTATGGGAAATTTGGTAACGGGATAAAATGAAGAATCATTTTTAAGCTAAAATGTTGAAATGATCTGCATTGCCTGATTATTTTTAACAATTAATGTTTACAATTTGAAATAATGACCTAGATTAATAAAGTCAAAGAAAACGAAAGTGTGAAAACAAATGTGTATCAAAATAAATTTTAGCCTGTTGTCAATCCAGATTTAGTACGTAATCATTATTTAATATGATAATTATAAGAAGATTGAATATTAAATTAAACAATTATTGACTTTTGAATGTATAATCAATAGAGCCCTGTCCTATCTCCAGAACCCCTGACCCAGCCTGGGCCATGAAAATCACAATTTCGATTTAGGTAACCTTCCCGATCATAACTATGTACATAGTTGATTGGTTTAATACCCAGGAGCAGAGAAGAGGATTTCAAAGAAATAATGCATTTTCTCTATATAATCAATAGACCCATGCCCTAACACCAGAACCCCCAACACCCATGCCCTAACACCAGAACCCCCAACAAATTGGCATTAAAATCACAATTTTGATTGACGTAATCTTGACTATGTACATAGTTCATCAGCTAGATATCCAGGAGCAGAGGAGAAGATTTTCAAAGAATCAATTAATTTTCACTATAAAATCATTAGAGCCCAGCCCTTACACCGGAACCCCTAACCCAAGATCCATGAAATACACAGTTTTGATTTAGGTAACCATCCCCATCATAACTATACATTTAATTTGTTTTCATAATACCCAGGAGCAGAGAGGAAGATTTTTGAAGAATTATGGAATTGTCACTATATGATCATTAGAGCCCCGCCCTTATACCAGAACCCCTGACCCTAGGGCCATGAATTTCACAATTTCTGTAGAGGGCTCAATGCTGATTACAATCATCACGCCAACAGTTTTACTGCTTGATGTCCAGGAGAAAAGAAGATTTTCAAAGATTGCATTAATTTTAGTGGTTTTGGGCCCACCCCTCAGGCCCCAGGGGGGCAGGGCCGTGAAATTCATAATTTTGCTCCCCTTCACCCATAGATACTTTATGCCAAAATTGGTTGAAATTGATTCAATGGGTTCAGACAAGAAGATGAGAATGAATCAATGTCACCACACGATGGACAACAAATGATAAGCTCTAGGTGTAGCTGAAAAAGAATGATGCAGCCTGGTTGAATAATGGTGTTTTCTGTTTGTTTGTTGTTTAACTCTCTCAGGTATTTTTCACTCATATAGAGACACCACCACTTGCTGGTGGAGAGCTAAAAAATTTTTACCTATACTTGGCACTCAGAGTAATTAAGCAGTGAGGGATCTTTTGCCTGCCAACACCTACTGTGACACAGAACCTCAGTTTACACAGTCTTATCCAAAGAACTGGTCTCCACATCCCAAAGTGGGTTCCAAACCCTCAACTCCTTACTCAGTGACTCAAGAGCAACGACACCATACATGTTAACTCTACCGATTTAGGCGGGAGTCTACCGCTTTTTCACTCCATCTCCCGCCTACCGATTTAATTCAGAAATCTACCGCTTTTCTACAAAAGTTGCATCTAGACTAAAGTATTTTTGGTTCGCTTGGGTATCCATTTTTGTAGCCTGGTCCCCTGTCTCATCCTTGCCAAGGCAGGAGAGCCAGGTGGATTACATTCTATGCTTTCCTTTGATTGGTCAGAACAATGCGCGCTAAATCATGGATTTTAGAGCCGTTGCCATTAACCACGGAAATAAATATCGACGTAACAATGACACATTACGTCGACGACGTAGAAAAATACGATGTCACAATGAACGTCCTCACCGGAAGCGCCGCCATATTCAACGTCACAATAGGCTAGATTCAGGGCAGATTCGCCCTGAATCCATTGTACTCCACCTGGCCCTAGTGACGCGGAGTATATGAAGCAACACAGGGACAGGGAACCAGGCTACCACTTTTGAAGCCACTTAAATAAAATCTCGTTTGATATCGCGTGATTTGACTCAGAAGCATACAAACGCTTTTTTAGTATCGATGTGTACATAGATTTCAAGCACGAATTTGACAACGACAACAGCACAAGATTACCAGTGATTACATTGGTTACGATAAATTTAGTCAACATCGCTGCCATGAAGAAGGAGATACAGCTTTTAAGAATTAGACGAAAACGTTTGACATCGTCTATAAAAGCATAGGAGCTCAAAATGATTTCAATAAAGTCAATGGAAATCACTCGATTGACAAAGCCATGTGGCACGTCTCTACTTTCGATTTAGATCATCGTGGGAAATCTGATTTATATAACGAAAGATAGGAACTTAATTTGTTTTAGATCTAGTTTAAACCATGTCATCATTTGTTTTGTTTAACAACTGGGTGAACATGCATTCAGAATTATTGCTTCTAGGCTATATCAGCAGAGATAACTCTTCAAAAGGCTAAGTTAAACAGCCAATCCAAGGAAAATGATGAGCATGAAAAATATTTGAATTTTTACAATTTATGTCAAACTTAAAGTGTTTCTGTCTTCTTCTTTTAAGTGCAGTTGATATTTAAGATTAATTATTGTAGGTTTCTTTTAAATGTATATTACATGAAATATATCGATAATCCAAGCGTAAAACAACGCGCACGCAACGCTACCGCTTTTAGGGTCTGAATCTCCCTATTTTTCATCACAATAGGTTAACATGTATGACGACACTCTTACCATTGTGGTGTTTTCTGAAAATGCATCAACTGCTATCAAGTCAGGAGTCATGTTGTGTTACATTTCACTGCGGAACAATGCAGAGCCCTAACTAATAACTCTATTTCAATACAAGAGTTTTTGAATTTCATATTTTCAAAAGTTTTAGAAAATTAACAATGGTGTCACAGTAGAAGTTTTACAGCAGAATCTATATGCAATGCTGCAGTCTTTTCAACAGAATACATATCTCTATGTTTATCTACTGTAACACAAAAGAGAGATTCAGACCCCATTTGGAACTGCACACGATGTTTTATTCTACCGCTTTTGAAAAAACCTTAGCAGTGCTCCAAGTCACACTTGCTCTCAGGTCGCAAAATGGCGACCTAAAAATATTTTTGGTCGCCATTTCAGAATTTCTGGTCGCCATAATCAAATATTTCAGTCGCCATAAAAAAATACATTTTGTGAATAAAACTTGATAATTTAAATAAGGATATGTATTGTCTTTATTATATCATAGATTACCTATTACTGTGACTATAAAAATTTGCTATGTTGCATGAAATATTTTTATTGAATACATGTACCCTTATGGTTATACGGAAGAACACAAGTAATCTGATAACAGAAATTTTATCAAATGAAAATACAAGCTTGACAGTTTTTGAGACAGGACTTTGCCTGCTGTTTGTCATGTTTACTTACTACTACGTACGTAACCCATTACACAGTCATTATAAATGCCGCCAAAACACTCTTTATTAGCATGATAATACAATCATGATTTATTGTGATATGCAAGAAATTGATCAAATGCTTCAATAACAATGTCGGATCTTAAAAAGTGTACGAAGTTTGGATGCCATTCTATCAGAAACATTATTTGTCCACGTCTCTGGTTCAGGTTCTATCAAACTTTGTACAGCATGCCATGCTGTCATAACATTACGTGATCTAAGTCCATGCAACGCTTTGTAAAGTGTATTTAAGTGTATGTCTTCAAACATTTTCTTGATAGAGAATCTTTACAAATGAAATCTCAATCCCGATCTTAAAAATTGGACATTTCCAGCCCAAATTTTCTCAGTCGAGAAAATGCGAGTGTGTTTTCATTTCTAGTCGCAAAATCAATTTTGTGGTCGCAAATGCGACCATTTTAGTCGCAACTTGGAGCACTGCTTAGACAATAAAACTCATTTATACGAACACAGATATAGCAAATTCATGGATATAGCGAAGTTTTTCGGGGTTCCCGGCAAAATTCTTAACAAATCTTTGTAACATTTTACGGTTATGATGAATTTACGGATATAGCGAACTGATTCTGAGTTCCGTTGAGGTTAAATATAATGAAATTTACATCTTTTAAAACGAATTTTCAAAGATCTCAAAATTCGATAAATTGAACTGACTTTATTTTCTTTTAGCACTTGTATATAAAATTCAATTCATAATAAAACCTTAAATAACGAATTTTCAAAGATCTCAAAATTTGATAAATTGAACTGACTTTATTTTCTTTTAGCACTTGTATATAAAATTCAATTCATAATAAAACCTTAGTTATCGAAGGTATGTTTTATAGGATTCACTTCCCTACATATTTGGTAGTAATACTTGAAGGAAAAAACATGCATATTGCGATTTCGCTATAAATGGTTTTACGAATTCGTTATACGGATATAACGAATTACTGATAAAGTGAATTAAATTCACAGGTCCCCAGGACTTCGCTATAACCGAGTTTTACTGTATAAGGCCACATAAATTAAATTTCTTGTTCGTTGGACATTGTATGAAAAAAGTAAGAGCGGGCAAGTGGTTAAAAAATAATATTATTACTATTAGTAGACAAAATTTTTAGGCGGGGCATGAAAAAATCTGAGCGGACAATTATACTTTTTTCTGATTTGAAGAGTAAGTAGATAAAAAATATGATAAATAGAGTGGAAATGGAATAGAAAATAGCTCAGAATTCACATGATGCGGAAAATTTAAATTATTATTATTTGTGAAGTTTTGTTTAAATACGAGCGCGAGGGTCCAACAAACAAAAAATTTTATTGGTGTGGCCTAAAGTGAAAATTTTAGCGTGACACAAATTTAGTGATTTGAGTCCTTGAATATTGGTATTTTATTTTTTTGCAGGAAGTAAATTTAGCAAGATTAAAATGTTCTCTGAGAAAACAATTACAAATAACAAGTAATACCCCCGCTCTCAGATATGAATAAACACTATCATGTTAATATACACAAGTTCATTTACTGGCAGATGCACAGAAAAATATGAAGTTGACATCTGATTCATATCAAAATTAATCCCACCATATGAGATGCTTCAACAAAGAGTGTACTAAAATTTCAAGCATCTGCTATGAATAGTTGATGAGAAAACTGCGACGATAATTTGTTATGTATGAAACGGACAGATGCATAGACAAATAGGCAGTTGACATCGGATTTGAACAAAAACGTATCCCACTGCATGCCTCAGAGAAGATTGTGTTAAAATTTCAAGCATCTGCGATGAGTAGTTGCTGAGAAAACTGCGATGAAAATTTGTTACGGATAGACACAAGGATGGACAGACAGATGGACGGACAGACACACAAGGGTAAAACAGTATACCCCCATCTCCTTCGAAGCAGGGGTATAATTAACTTTTAGTGATATTCAATAATAATGCCAAAATTACATCCTTGCTAAAAATTCTGCTTATACCATATAATATTAGTCTCTAATGACCACTTGTCTCTCTTTTTTCTTTGAAACATTTGACTCAAACATAGGCCTATGATAACTGAGCTCACATCAATGAAAGTTATCTTTAATTAAAGCAAAGTCCAGCATTTAACTAATAAACTTAAGAGAAGAAGACTTTCAAATGATGCCATCAAATTTTCTTTAATTCTTAAACTTGAATCCCCTTCACCCAAGGATCCTTTGTGGCAAGTTAGTTGAAATTGGCCTAGTGTTGTTGAGAAGTTGATGAAAATGTGAAAAGTTTACAGACAGCTGGACAGATGTTCAGACAGACGGACCACAGACACCTCAGGTGAGCTGAAAATTCTACATTTGTTTCATGGACACGTTGAAAAAAAGATGAGTAGAATTGTGTACCTTTATGTAATTTAAGATTTTTTAAATTCAGACCAAAACAAGAATTCTGTGCACCAATGTTCACTAATAATATCCCTGCTCTGATGTGAATATCCCTCTGAAGAATTTTTCACTCATATGGAGACGCCACCACTTGCCGGTGGAGAGCTGCAAATTTTGTCCTATACTCAGCACTCAGGGCCATTGAGCAGGGAGTGATCCTTTTCGTGCCAGCACCTACTGAGACACGGGACCTCGGTTTATAGGGTCTCATCCGAAGGACCGGTCTCCACGTCCCACAGTGGGATTCGAACCCATGACATAAGGATTGACTCCTTACTTCGCGACTCTAGAGCAGATGCTCTAACCACTGCGCCACGCGGGTGAAGAGAATATCTCTCTAATATGAATATCCCTTCTGATGTAAATATCTCCTAACTCTGATGTGAAGATCCCTCTGAAGAGAATATCCCTTTAATATGAATATCCCCTCTGATGTAAATATCTCCTAACTCTGATGTGAAGATGCCCTAGCTCTGGTGTGAATACCCCCTCTGAAGTGAATATCCCCTCTGACATGAATATCCCTTTTGAAGTGAATATCCCTCTAAAATCCTAGCTCTCATGTCCCTCTGATGTGAATATCCCCTAAATTCTGATGTGAATATCCCCTAACTCTGATGAGAATATCCCCTAGCTCTGAAGTCCCTCTGATGTGAATATCTCTTCTGAAGTGAATATCCCCTCTAATATGAATATCCCCTCTGAAGTGAATATTTCCCCTGAAGTGAATATCCCAAAACTCTGATGTGAATATCCCCTAGCTCTGATGTCCCTCTGATGTGAATATCCCTTCTCATGGGAATGTCCCCTCTGATTTGAATATCCCCTAACTCTGAAGTGATGTGAATTTCCCCAAAAATTGATGTGATGTGAATATCACCTAAATCTGATGTGAAAGTACACAAGTTCAGTTACTGACAGACACAGGGATAAACAGGAAGTTGACAATGAATTTGAACAAAAATCTGTACATGGCATCCCTTCACAAAGAGTGGCTAAAATTTCAAACAACTGCAATGAGTAGTTACTGAGGAAACTATAAAAAAAATTCCTGATAAACAGAAAGTTGACATCAGATTCATACAAAAATGACTCCAACCATTTGGCATACCCAAACAAAGAGCTTACTAAATTTTCAAACATCTGTTGTATTTGCTGAGAAAACTTTGAAGCTAAAGGGTATATCATTTTGGAAAATGGTATTAAAATAGACAGCTCGATAAATGGATTGACACCAGTGCACCTTACCTTCACATAAGGTGCTCTGGGATTTTATCAGTGAAGCTAAAAATATTCATCTATAAATTCGTAAACAGTTACTGGTAGTATTAGAAAAATTCAACACTTTTCTGCTTTCCTAATGAAAAATTCCAACTTAATTGATTCCCTCCCTTTTCTTACCCAACAATAGGTCCCACAAAGTTCAGTTCTTGCTTGGCTCGCCTTAGCTCCTGCTTCAGATGAGGTTGAGGCCTTGTGAGGTATTTTACAAATTGTCCAATCCACCATACAGTGGGGTCACCATGGACACGGATTAAACGGTCTGCCAAGTCCTTTGGAAAGGACAGGGGGAGGTAATCTGGTCGAGGATGAAGGCTGTCAATGATAGGCATTTCTATCACCTGTACATTCTCTATACTGCTGGGCTCTGTAAGAAATTGACTTCATTACTACAGTTTAAACAAGAGGCCCATGGGCCTTACAGGTCACCTGAGTATCATGCAACAACTTTCCAATGATTAAGTTTGGTTCACATATTCGCAATTTTGAAACTAGAACTGTCCAAACAGGACAAAATACCCCCCGCTGGGTTTTTCAGAAGTGCTAAATCATGAATATTTTATGGATCAAAGAGAAGAGAGAAATGCTAAAACATTTTTAGTGCAAATGTAATTGCTCATTATATTTTTTATAAATGAAACAAAGGCGCAGCCTAATAAAAAAAAAAAAAAAGACTACATATACAGACCAGACACGAATTATGAACTTTTTCTGTCAGTGACCTTGAACTTGCATAAATGACCTTGGTTCAAAGTCATGACACAACCTCAGGTCATAAGCAATGTTTGTGTGAGGTAGTAGATTCAAGTTTTTCCATAAAAAAGATATGGACCAGACACAAATTATGAAATTTTTCTTTCAGTGACCTTGAACTTGCACAGATGACCTTGGATCAAGGTCATGACACACCTTTAGGTCATGAGGAATCTTTATGTGAAATAGGAACCTACCAAGTTTATCCATAAGATATGGACCTGATACGAATTATAAAATTTTTCTTCCAGTGACCTTGAACTTCCTCAATGACCTTGATCCAAGGTCATGACACAACCTTAAGTCAGGAGAAATCTTTGTGTGAAATGAGAACTTACCAAGTTTATCCATAAGAAAGATATGGACCAGACACAAATTATGAAATTTTTCTTCCAGTGACCTTGAACTTCCCCAAATAACCTTGGGTCAAGGTCATGACATACCCTTAGGTTATAAGCAATCTTTGTGTGAAGTTAGAACCTACCAAGTTTGTCCATAAAAAAGATATGGACCAGACACGAATTATGAAATTTTTCTTCCAGTGACCTTGAACTTCCCAAAATGACCTTTGGTCAAGGTCATGACACACCCTTAGGTCATGAGCAATCTTTGTGTGAAATTAGAACCTACAAAGTTTATCCATAAGAAAGATATGGACTGGACACGTTTGCACAGACAGACGGACAGACAGCTAGACAGACAGACGGACGCCGGACAAAATGTGATAAGAAAAGCTCACTTGAGCCTTCGGCTCAGGTGAGCTAAAAAAATTAATAAGAATTTTTATTTGATACAACAGATATCTAAGAATGTAGGGGGGTATCTCCATCTCTCTCTCCCTCTCTTGTACATTTCTTTGTTCAATAAAAACTATGATAGCACATTACTTTTTTAGTTTTGAAACTTTAATCTATTACAAATAGTTTGATTGCCTCTTTCCATCATCTTGTCCGAGTATAATCATGGCCGGGAAATGTCTACAGATACATGTAGAAGTTTGCTAAAATAATCATCATAAAAGAATAAAAATGACACATAAATAAGTAATATTTTGCATTAGAATTTTAAAATATGTTATATTCTCCCTCACTTCATTGTCCAAATATAAATCAATTAAGTGCTAAATAATCAACAAACACATGTGTCGTAAACAGGATGCTGCTCACTAGCTCTTTATTTTCAATATGCAAATAACCTCAAGATACATGCCAATTTCAAATCATCTACAGAAGATTCCATTTGTATATCGTCCATTTTTTACACAAAATAATCTTAATACAGTGTACCTAACAACTTGATATTCAAAGAACTGAGCGAGCTTAGATAAACGCCCAACCCTGTGAACTGCTATTTATACCAACAAATCACGTGACCATAATTTTTGAACACGTGACAACTTTGGCTGCACATAAGTATAAAGTGTATTCTGCATTATGTCAACAGACATTTGTTAATAAAAAAATCCATTATTTTACTCAGAATCGCCTTGGTACGGAAATACATGTATGGTTGTTTCAACTGGGTACAACGTAATTAATTCATTCTATAAATAGTAGTTTTATCTTCTAAAGTCCACACATTATTTTATTAGTTGAAATAATAAGCATATTTACTATATAAGTGGATTAATTTTATATTTATACTATGCGTGTTCGGTAACAAATACACTTTTTATGGCAATTAAAATCCTGTTATTAAAATATCAATTTTAAACATACATATGTGCAGAAAAAAAAAGGTTTTTATTATTTATTTATTCATCTATTGTTTATCTATATTTTAGCACCTGAAATTAGAATTATAGAGTAATAGAATAATTTCAATGCAAGGAAAAGATCAGAGGCATTCTGAATAAATTGTTCATCTTGCGCTCACGGTTCATTCACCCTTCACTTTGCGCTTGCGTTCACGCTCTGTTTGCATTCTGCATTCACTCACCGTTTACCAAGTTGCGTTCAGCTTTCGCACATCGTTCACTCACCGTTCACTCTGTGTTTCTTCAGCATTCATTCACAGTTCATTCACCGTTCAGGTGGGAAAGTAGAACATTTTAGGGACTGTACCTCTGGGTACTATACAACTAGAGTAAGCATGCTATGTGTATAATTATGATAAGCAATGGTGCCTCTTTTAAAATTGTGAATCATGGCCTCTGGTTTAAAACATGAACCGAATTCAATTGTTCGAAAGTTGTTGCATGTTACTCAGGTGACCTCAGTCATCAAAAGTATATTTTTGACTGGTTAACAAAACATTTTATACTTGTTTATCCTGTTTAAATTTACATAATATGACTGCTGACTGCGTTTACCATTGGTTAGGGGACGACCTTTGATCCAGAAAGGGGGGGGGGGTTTAAGTTAGGTTTATTTTCATGGCAGGACATATCATTCATTTCCAAGATGATCTTTAGGGAAAATTATCAATTTTCTTCTTCACAGAAAAAGTCTGAAGAGCAAAGAAAAAAAAAACAATAATAATAAATAAAATGTCCAAACACTTTTCCGTTTGGGAAGGGGGGGGTGCTTGTATAGGTAACAATTTTCTAACCCATATATGATACGTATTATACCAAGGGTTTAAAAAATCATTGCTGAAAAAATGACCTGTGGATGGGAATTGTAGATATTATTCAGTATAATTTTTTTTTCCTTTCAGCCAAAGACATTTTCAGTTTTTAAAAAAATTATCAGTCTCTATATAATAACATTCAGTTTAAAAACTCATTTGCTTTCTAACGCTGTATTCATTGCAGTCCTCCAGTATATCACTCTGACTGATCGTGAGACACAGTAATTCTTTAAAAAACACAAATTTATAATACTGATATTTCAAGTTTATCTTGACTCCCGTTTTGAAACTCTTTAGACCTTGACACTAATGCTTATGTACAGAGCTGATTTCCTGTACTATGTAGTCTAGCTTGTACATTTCACCATTTTTCACATATCAAAATTATTCGTTTGCATGTAGGATATAAACAGAGGCTAAAATTTGTATGCACATTAAATAAACAGGAAAAAACAGTTGATTTTACTTGAATTCCAGGATATACAAAGCTGTATGCTGACAATATGTAAACAACTTCCAGTCATTTGTGTACAATGATTTTTTTATCTTTCTCACTGAAGAGCTCACAATTATCAAAGGGAGATAATTCAATTTCAAAGCTAATGTCTGCTATTTTAATCAAAGAATTCTCATATTTATAGAGGGAATACCAACAAGATTTTAACATGCCTTTCAAAATTAAATGTTATATTTCTCATTTCTGTGAGTAACATGAATTGAAGTAGCCACATTTCATTAAAAAACTTTCCCAAATATTGCATTTTTTCAGGAAAAATCAACTTTAGACACCGTTTCCATGGTAACTACTCAACATTCATATGATCTAACTATATTTTTTGAAGTAGTTTATGAGGTGGTACTTTCCAGCCAAATTTGAAAAAAATCTGTGACTATGCGTGCCACAAAAGTTTAAGTGGTTACAGAGAATGGGTATTAACATGTATGTTACAATATATCAATGTACAGTAGATCCACACTCGGGGCATTGTTATGTCTCACCCATTGTGGTGTCATAATTACAAACATAGGTAATCAGAGATTACAGACCTCACCTCAACAAATGTTGTCTTTAGGTCAGGCAATGTCACACAATTAACCAACAAAAAGTGTACATCCAAAAATGCAAAATTTATGCAATTTTGATCAGATATTTTGGAATAGACCTATATAAAAACTTCAAACTAGTTCTTCATCATGAAAATGTAATTATAAGAGGCCAATGGGCCACATCACTCACCTGAGCACATGGGCTAGTTAAAAAACACGAATCAGCTCAGTATTGAAAAGTTTACTTGTTGGGGGAGGGTGTGTGTGTGTGAATTATTCATTACTTGAGAATATCACTATATCAATAAAGCATACATGCATAATTATGCCATACTTGAGAAGAAGAGTTTTAAAGATTTTTCCTATATATTTCTATGTAAAGATTTGATTGCCCATTATGGCCCCACCTTACCCCAAGGGGTTATGATATGAAAAACTTGAATTAACTCTGAGGATGTTTCCTTATTATTATCACCAATCATAGCTTTGCTAATCTTGAGAAGAAGATTTTAAAAGATTAATCCTATGAATTCCTATGTAAAACTTTGATCAGCCATTGTGACCCCGCCCTTTCCTCGGGGGTAATGATTTGAACAAACTTGAATCTACACTACCTGAGGATGCTTCCACATTAGTGTCATCTTTCCTGGTCCAATGGTTTTGGAGGAAAGATTTTTAAAGATTTTTCATATATATTGCTATGTAAAACTTTGATCAGCCATTGTGCCCCGCCCTACCCCCAGGGGCCTTGACAAACTTGAATCTACACTACCTGAGTATAATTCCACATAAGTATCATCTTTCCTGGTCCAATGGTTCTGAAGAACATTTTTAAAAAAAATTTCCTATATATTCCTATGTAAAACTTTGATCAGCCATTGTGGCCCCGCCCTACCCCGGGGGGTCATGATTTGAAAAAACTTCAATCTACACTACCTGAGGATAATTCCACTTGAGTTTCATCTTTCCTGGCCCAATGCTTCTGGAGAAGAAGATTTTTTAAAGATGCCATTAATTTTTCATTAATTCAAAGTTATCTCCCCTTGGAAGAGGGCTTGGCCCTTCATTTGAACACACTTGAATCCCCTTCACCCAAGGATACTTTGTGGCAAGTTTGGTTAAAATTTGCCTATTGGTTCTTGAGAAGAAGATGAAAATGTGTAAAGTTTACCACGGCGATGACAACGACAACAACAACAGACAAAGGACAAATTTTGATCAGAAAAGCTCACTTGAGCCTTCTGCTCAGGTGACCTAAAATCCAGCATCTGAAGCAAGTTTGAGAGTTTTCATCCCTTGATGCCTCATTTTTGCAAGTTTGGATTTTATAAGCCTTAGGCCTTATAGTTTGTTGGTAATAGACCTGCACCAATAACTTTTACCTGGTCCATTATCTGAAAAATGTATGTCGAATTCAGCATCCGAAGCACGTCTATTAGTGTGCATCCTAAGATGTATTATCCATGCAAGTTTGCTCAACATAGGGCTCATAGTTACTTGGAAATGAAACCTGCATAAAAAACTAACCTTTTCACTCACCCAGAAAACTTAGGTCAGATTCAGCATCCGGAGCCAGCCTGGTAGAATGCATCTTAAGATGTATCATCCATGCAAGTTTGGTCATTAATGAGCTCATAGTTACTTGGAAATGAATCCTGCACCAAAAACTTTAACCTGTTCACTCATCCGGAAAATGTAGGTCACCCCCACCTCTCGCTTCCTACCATGTAGTGACTAGACATAAAAGGATCAGAAACTGTTATTCTATAAATTTATATGTTTAATCCAGTTGATGATTTTATATTCCAATTCTCTAAATAATTTATGGAATTAACAGAACTGAAGATAATGAATGTTGTAATGAAGATATGTAACATTGTCAAAAATTCATGATTTTGAATTACAATTCTGTAAGTTTAAGAGATTTAATTTTTGGTATATCAGAACTTAATGGTCATTTTTCTGGTTTTCTTTGTTCCCGCAAAATAAATGGTAAGGGGGAGGGGGTCTTTTTGCTTATTTAGGGTGGGTGCTTTTTTCCTACTTTTTTTGTACCAACTTAAAGTATACTTTTTTCATGCTTTCATTTTGACATTTTATTGTACTTTTTAAACCTGATCAATCTAAAAAATGTACAGTGTACTATTTTTATACTTTTTCTGCATACATTTTTGTACCTTTTTGCACACCTTTTTGTAATTTTTTCTGGAAGTATACTTTTTTTTACACCTTTTCATCATACATTTTTGTACTTTTCCAGAAGTATACTTTTTTTGTACTTTTTATGAAAGTGTTTTTTTTTTTTTACTTAATCTAGAAGTAAACTTTTTTTTTGACTTTTTCTAGAAATATACTTTTTTGTACTTTTTCTAGAAGTACATGTATACTTTTTTTGTACTTTTTCTAGTATACTTTTTTTGTACTTCACAGACATCTATATGCTTGTCTAAAAGTATACTTTTTTGTACTTTTGTATGTTTAAGAGATTTAAGAATGTACTTTTTTGTACTTCCAATTGTACTTTTTATATACTTTAGTCAAATATAGAAATGTACCAAAAGTATACTTTTGTTATCTTTTTCTCATAAAGCACAAAAAAGTATACTTTTTTTGACTCAATTTGGAACAAATGTTCCAAATTTTTTGTACTTTTGTTTTGTACTTAATTTGTACTTTATTTTGGTATGGGCACTGTTTAGAACCTTTCTCTTTTTTGAAGTACAGCTAGATCATGAATAAATAGGGTGTTAATATTTAAAAAGTGATGTCTATTTATACAAATTAACAAGGGTAGAATGCAGTATGCTAGGTAATTTTACAAAGACCCTAATTGCTATATGCTAAAATGTATTCTATAAAACAACCAGAGAAGTTTCAATCTGTTGAAGATGACATGATGAAAAATGAAAGAAAAAGTGAGCTAGCTCACATACCCCACGCTCCCCCAAAACTTGACGGTGAAACACATAATGAAAGGCACAGTGCTTTTTAAAAACATAGTATAGATCAAAAAGGGCAATAATTGCAAAAAAATCTTCACATTAAAATGTCTTACATATGAGGACATTTAAATGTGGAATGAAGTTTCTAGATAAACAATGGAATCAATATTTCTTGGCATTATACAAATCCAAACATTAATTTGAAGTGGTTGGGGGGGGGGGGGGGAGAAATTTTCTTGAATAATAGGCAAAACTCTTTGGGATAAAAGAAACTATATACAACAGTTTAAGAGGAGTGGTTCTGACAAACTGTTCATTTCTATATTCAAAATATGGCCAAAAAGTCTAAGTTGGAAAGTGTGGAAATTCCCGGAAAAATAAAGGAATCGGAATTTCCTGGTAATATGCACATCTACACATTGTGTCCTAAATATCTGCAAAGTTTGAAGAAATTCTGTGCAGTGGTTTATGAGGAGTTGCGCTGACAAACTGTTCACCTCTATATTCAAAGTATGGCCAAATGCCTAAGTTAAAAAGTGCGGAAATTCCCGGAAAAAATGATGGAATCGGAATTTCCTGGTAATATGCACATTTACACATTGTGTTCTAAATACCTGCAAAGTTTGACGAAATTCTGTGCAGCGGTTTATGAGGAGTTGCGCTGACAAACTGTTCATCCCTATATTCAAGGTATGGCCAAATGCCTAAGTTAAAAAGTGAGGAAATTCCCGGAAAAAATAATGGAATCGAAATTTCCTGGTAATATGCATATCTACACATTGTGTCCTAAATACCTGCAAAGTTTGACGAAATTCTGTGCAGCGGTTTATGAGGACTTGCGCTGACAAACTGTTCATCCCTATATTCAAGGTATGGCCAAATGCCTAAGTTAAAAAGTGAGGAAATTCCCGGAAAAAATAATGGAATCGGAATTTCCTGGTAATATGCACATCTACACATTGTGTCCTAAATACCTGCAAAGTTTGACGAAATTCTGTGCAGCGGTTTATGAGGAGTTGCGCTGACAAACTGTTCATCCCTATATTCAAGGTATAAGTTATACCTACAAAAAAGTTATAACTACAAAAAGTTATAACTATAAAAAACAAGGAATTATTTTATCTGGGAATAATTATTTTCCTGGGAATTCACCCTTTTCCTGTGGATAAATTATAAGGTGCCCTATTACCCCTTAGTTACTCAAAAAATAAAAATGGTAGTGACATTTATGCCTAAATGTAAGTGATATTACTTAGATGAAGAAAAAATGTTTATATCACATTACTTTCTGTTCTGTATTCTCTATCTTTTTATCAATGTTTCCATTTTTTTTTCTTTCTCTATTTCTTTTTTTTTTTTTTTGGTGTATATAAATTTATTATTGTTATTCAATCTCATAATATAAGTCTAAGATTTACTTCCGGTAGAAGGGGGGTGGGGTTAGCTTTTCAGTGAAAAGCTAACCCACCTTAGGTTTTCACTGAAAAGCTAACCCCCCTTAGCTTTTCACTGAAAAGCTAACCCTCGACGTAAATCCAAGTTTTGTTCCATCGCTGGCAGAAAAGGACATGGCAATTTGTAATTCCTCACCGCAAACTGTATAATAAATCGTTAGAAACATCGTAGAAGCGATTATTCATCAAATGTAAGCTTAAAAATAAAACGAGTGTAGCCCATGGTAGGCCATTGCAAGTTACCGATTTCTCTTCGCGAAAATACAAAGTGATTACGATCGAGGCGTATAGAATCCTGATTGATGTCGCGAAAGTTCGTAAATTTCCTGATAAGAAAGTTACAATAAGCCATTAGTCCGTATTGTGAAGCGTTATTTACAATGACAAGTTCCAACAAACGATATCCATTACTGCTGAAGGTGGCATCTCGGCGTCACTTCCTTATTCCATGACGTCATGTTCGCAGTGTCTCGGGACTTTCCGGCGAGCTCGGAAAAACACGAGAAATTTCGATTGATCAGAATATCTGAATGAAAGTAATAATGAAATGCATGGATTACTTGATAAATAAATAATATTAATTGCAATAGCATAATTTTGCCGATATTTTCTATAAAAGGTATATTTTTCATGTGATTGTGAAAACTGATCATCCGATAATATTGATCGGTTGTATGTTGATTTACGCTACGTCCCATTCATGATGCATATAAAAGGTCTATAATCTCACATCTTTTCAAAGGGATGGGGTAAATTTATCCACGATTGAATACTATTGACATGGCTTTTTGTATATCTATATCATCGATATGATTACAACGTTTTTTTTTCTTCATTTTTACAGGTATATACTAATTATATTTAAAAGATTTCACAACAGGTATAAACACGTTGAGCAAGTTTATTTCATTCTATTTCATTACAGCTGACCGTTGTGTTGATTTTTTGATAATGCTGTGTGCGTAAGTGCATGAAGTTGTTTTCATTTTCTTCATTCTAAATTTCATTACAGCTGACTGCTGTGTTGATTTGTTTGGTGTGTGTGCATGCCGCATGATTTTTTTTTCCAGTCGGCACTATAGTAATGGAATGTTCTATTTTCTTAATCCAGTTAACTTTACAGTCTCGTATCGGGCGAGGGGACTACCAAATACTATGTGCGTGCTTGACAGGTGATGTACTGTAGGTCTTTCTTCATAGGAAATGGAATAATGTTTTGTGTTCATGCAGTTATTTTTACATTTTTTCTCTCGTGTCCAACTCAATCAATGGCCATAATACTTGCCGACCACAAATTTTATATCTACAAGGTTAAATAAAACTTGAGTTCAACTTGAGAAAATTTAATTTGTTATGATCTTTCTTGTTGAAATATCAGGATCCACCTAAATGATTTTCCCAATCTAAAACGCTTTTAAAGCATAAAAATGACATAGTCTTTACTGTTGTACGACACGTACCTGTGCAGTACATGTGTGCGTTTTGAAATCTTTCATAAATACAACAAAGTGGGAGGTGTCTGAGGCGGATCAAGCAAATTTAAAAGGCTTGAAGAATCAAGACAGGAAGAGATCTTCAAATCGAGAAAGATGGAAAAAAAATATCAATAAAAATAATATAATTCAATCATGCTTGATATTCCCACTTCGTTACACAAAATATGATTTTGATATTGTTTTAAAATACACCCAACCAGTAATGAAAAATATAGAATACTTTGTTCCACAAAATATAATTTTGATATTGTTTTAAAATACACCCAGTCAGTAAAGAAAAATATAGCATACTTACAACATAATTCGATTTTTAAAAAAAAAAGTAGAAGAAGAGGATGGGTGTCCAGCCAAATGATCGATTGTGTGAGAAGGGGTGAGGGTGTCAGACTGTCGATAATTCGGACTGTTCTGACATATAAAAAGATTTATTTTAATTAATTTATTTGTTTTGCTAATTTGTAAAGTTAGATGTTTCTCTTCTGTCCATTTTTCCTTGAAAATAAATGATAACTCATATTTTTCATTCAATTCCTCCTTCTATTATGAAACTATCGCTTCATTCCAGATTTTCTCATTATGATCAATTCGTATGGTACGTGTTCGTATGGTATACGGTACTTGATTGCGTGGAAATTCTGACTCCAGGGACTTTCCCCGCCTTTCACTTTATTTTAAAAGCAAGGTTTATACTTTTAAATCGGAATTTTACAAAACATATTACATGTATTATTTGATTAATAAAGAACAGTAGAGTTTTTTATGCATAAAAATAAAAGACATAGTTTGATTCTGCATGGCAATAATTGGTGTATTGCTTGAATGCCATGAATGTTAAAACAGGGAAAAAATCTTGATGGAACTATGGGATTTACTTAAGAAAAAAAGATTTAATGGATGCACACCCCGCACTATATCAGTGCGTGTACTTGCTTGATTTTCATCTTACTGTGGATTCTGATTTCTCACCGACTTGATAAACACTTCACAGTTTCCTCTCCTCTTTTATTTTGAGATCTTTACTTGGTCTCATGTTTTCCAGAGAAACTTTTATAGGAAACTATTGAAGGAACAAAAAACACAGTTCGCAAGCGAGAGATTCCCTGATTCTATGGAGCAGATGGAACGTTGAATTACGAAGTGTATAGAAACGCCGGAAAAATGGAAATTGATCCTTCTGCTCTGTTCACCTTTTTACTTCGGACCCCCCCCCCCCCCCCCCCAGGAAACTCGGACCCCTTTTAATTTAAGTTGTTCTGATTCTGCATAATATTTAGATATGACGGTAAGGCGTACACTATGTAGCTTTCAGTGAGATTGAACATAATTTCAAATTAAGTGTAAGGCCGTAGAAAAGAAAGGGGGGGGGTCGATACAATTCGGTCAATTCGTACCTCACGAAGGCTACGGAATAAGACAAGGTTTATCGAATGGAGTGGGTGTCCCCCAAAATTCTGCCTATACATAGTAAACTGTGGACATGCTGCCTTATGTTAGGTGATTTTATTATATGCTGCGGTTTTATCATTACATGTATATGCTATGGTTCTATTATTGATGCACATGCACGCGTCCGTATGAGGAGTACATCTTTAACAGAAAAAAAATACATATACTAGCATTCAATTAATACATTTCAATTTTCAGTGTCGTTCGATTATCCTGGAAACTTGGTCGTAATGTTTTAGTCCCCCCCCCCCCCCCCCCCCCCCCAATTTTTCCATCGAAGCCATATATGTGGTGTATTTCTAAGATTAACATAATAGTGTAAATGCACACGTAATGTGTTATGTATACGTTAATTTAGATAAAAAATTTGAACTCAAATAACCTTATATGATGTTTATAATTTAAATTGCTATTGCTTTATTTGTGTGTAATTGTGGTGAATGTTAATTTTATCATCCGTTGCACAGAGCAGGAAGAAGAGATATATTAGATGATGTATTAAGTGTTTTAACTTCTATTCATTTCAGTCCATCTCTTCCTTGCTCTTTTCTTTGCTTGTGTTCCTTGATCTATTCCTCTTTCTTATTCTGACCGCCCGTCTGTCTTTCTGTCTTTAACACTTTCGTTTCCGCTAGATATCTTGATGCCTTTGAGAGTTTACAATAAAATTTAACATAATAACTACAGACAGTACCAGCTATAGAAAAAAAAATATTGCGTACAAAAAATTAGCGCCCAATTCTTAATTAATTTGTCCAAATTCCCACCTCAACTGTACATACAAAAGCTATATATTTCAAAACATTCCTTTGACCCCTATTTTCTACTCTCATATAAAATATCTGTACTAAGCCCATTGGGCCAAATTATATATATCTTGCTTTTCAAAATGGCAGTGTACATAGAGGCAATAATTTCGATTGTTTTCAATTTCAGGCCCAGGAGGGCTATGTACAACAGTTGTGTTGCTAGAATTCTTTGAGAAAATAAAAGAAGTTGAAACTTATTTGAAACCCTCTTTACAAAGAGTATAGACTTAAAGAATGGATGGACTTAACGCCATATTGCGTATCTTTTTGAGAGTACTAAACCAAGCTGTAAATGAAGTGAATCCTAAATATTTTACAAGCAATTTTCATTACCGCTACATAGTCATTACCACTACAAAAAACATTACATTACCGTTACGTATAAAAGTATACATAACCGCTACATTGCCTATTTCGTTAGCCAGCCACTTATGCGTGTACAGATTGATGTAAAATACAACATGCATAAGACCTGTATCCCCTGAAATACAAAATCTCACATTCACACCTGACTCCAAAATACGTATGTACAAATCATGGACTAAGTATTATATTCAATTATTTGAAGCAGTTTATGCTTACAACGCAGCAACCTAAGTAAACGTTTTATTTCACACTGCCATATATTGTTATACCTTCTGTCGACATTGCCAAAAATCTAGAATAGAACTGTTACTGTAAAACATCGCGCTGAATTCTTTGTGAAGGCTTTGTGATTGGAACTTATATTCTATACCTGCATACCTGGCTGATTCAATGTGTAGCGGTAATGAGTTGTTTTCCACTGAAAAAAATATAGCGGTAATGATCGGTCGAAAATTTGGGAAAATATAGAGGTAACGAGTTGAAAATTTTGGCGATGTAGCGGTAATGTTGACCTCCCAGAAAGAGCTACGAATACTTAAGCTGCAGAACCGCAACTTTCCGAAAAATATATATATTACTAGTATATCGATGGACTGGAGAGCTACAGAGCCACCTATGTGGCACTTTGAAAAAATTACGCACTTTGAGAATTTTTTTCAAAGTGCATTAAAACTGGGACAAAATCAACGCACTTTGAAAAAAAAAAATTTCAAAGTGCGTTAAATTTAGGACACACACAACGCACTTTGAAAAAAATTTCAAAGTCTGTTAAAAGTGTACATCAACATTTTTTACCATGTTGACATTCAACTCACTTTGAAAAATAATGGATATACAAAAATTCTAGACTTTAGTGATTGAAAGAATCAATTTGTAATAATTATACCTTTCGAAAAACTTTTTAATATACGTGTATTGATTTACCCTCATTGAGAACAATGAGAATATGAGTATATCTAGAAGGTCCCTCAGTCCAAGAGTTTCTTATACATAGCCATCGGTAGCAATTGAAGGTGGACCCTCCGCCAAGGTACATGTAATACCCAATTTTTAAAGCCTATATTATGTATAACCCCCCCCCCCTTCCGGTACCGATGCCTATGTTACAACCAAATATATGTATTTGCATAACTGATGACGTTGAAAACTTTCAATGAATTTTAGTTTACATTAAATGCATGCAAACTGGAAAATATTCATTAAATAGAAATGCAGTAAACATTTGATAGAAAAAGAATTTTCAAAGTATGGAAATTTCAAAATAACTCGCTTTCACATCCTGAAGTGACTTTATCACCGAAAAGTTATCTAACAGGTTCACATTATTTATCATACCTAGGATTTTCAAGAATATTGACCGAGCCATAGACATTTTTTCAAAGTGCGTAAATATGGTCGATATCAACGCACTCTGAAAAGAAATTTTATTTTTTCAAAGTGCGTTGATTTGGTAGCAAATTTAAAGCACTTCGACTTTTTTTTCAAAGTGCGTAGTAATACCTATTAAACCAGAAGTCTCTGTCGAGACTGTAGCTCTACTGGTTTATACTGATCAAAAACCGATGCACAGAATTATGTATCTTAGTGTAGTCTACTTGTGTGATAAGTTATATTGAAATCAGACCAAAACTGTAGAAGGAGTAGCATTTTAAAGGAATTCCATAGAAAATTCTACTTTTAGTAACCATGGCAACACCGTTCATTGAAATCAAAAACCGATGCACTATTACATGTAAATTTGTGTAGTTTACTTGTGTGCCAAGTGATAATGAAATCAGACCAAAACTGTAGAAGGAGTACCATTTTAAAGGAATTTCTCAGAAAATTCTATTTTTAGTAACCATTGCAACACCGCTAATCGAAATCAAAAACCGATGCACCATTTTATGTATCTTAGTGTAGTCTACTTGTGTGCCAAGTGATATTGAAATGAGACTAAAACTGTAGAAGGAGTAGCGTTTTAAAGGAATTTCATAGAAAATTCTATTTTTAGTAACCATGGCAACATCTTTCATCTAAATCAAAAACCGATGCACTATTTTATGTATCTTAGTGTAGTCTACTTGTGTGCCATGTGATATTGAAATCAGACCAAAACTGTAGAAGGAGTAGCGTTTTAAAGGAATTTCACAGAAAATTCTATTTTTAGTAACCATGGCAACATCATTCATCGAAATCAAAAACCGATGCACTATTTTATGTATCTTAGTGTAGTCTACTTGTGTGCCAAGTAATATTGAAATCAGACCAAAACTGTAGAAGGAGTAGCGTTTTAAAGGAATTTCTCAGAAAATTCTATTTTTAGTAACCATGGCAACAGCGTTCATCGAAATCAAAAACCGATGCACTATTTTATGTATCTTAGTGTAGTCTACTTGTGTGCCAAGTTATATTGAAATTAGACTAAAATTGTAGGAGGAGTAGCGTTTTGAAAAATTGTTTACAGACGGACAGACAGACAGACGGACGGACGCCAGACGCATTACTATCGCATAAGCTCTTCTGGTCTCTGACCAGTAGAGCTAAAAACTGTATACATTGCGCACAAAAAAGTGCTCTGTTTTTCGACTTATTTCTCCATGTTTTTCAAACTGTCATCTCAAAATATTACTAACCGTGTGTTCCTAACATATTCTTTCACTATTTCCACAACAAAACATTCTTTATAATTGTTGTTAATAGCCCTCCTGGCCATGAAATTGAAATCCATGAAAATTTGTATATTTATACTGACATTTTGATTTGCAAGATTAGTTCGGTCCAATTCGTACAGATGTAAACTATGAGAGTACTTGATAGAGAGGTAAGAATTTTTTTTAATCTAGTTTTTTTACAACTGATTTAAGAATTTGGAAAAAAAAATAATCCAGAACACAGCGCACTTTTTTGTGCGCAATAAATACACATTTTTTAAAAGGGTGGCACTGTAGCTCTCCAGACTGTCGATATATTTTTTTCGGAGAGCTACAGTTCTGCATAGCTACGTATACTTGGTTGTATTAGGTAGAACATTTATACAAGAGCAATGCCTTAATTGTTGCCTTCAATCAAAATTAAACAGTGGTATTTGAGTGTCGCTGTCCGGATTTGACATGTACCCAGAGAAGTTTTAATAGTTTTCAATCGGCGTCCATGTCGACATCTCCTCTCTCTCTTGAAATTTGATTTTGTGTATGGCAGTGACGTAACATCGTTTTTAAAAGTGGGGGGGGGGGGGGGAGCCAGAGAAAATTTCGTTTAACATTTAATACCTGAAAAGTTGACAAGCAAAAAAGAAATTTCCAAACTCAAAAATCCTATTTCTGGGGGTGGGACATTTTCAATTGTAAAAGTAATGTTGGGAAAAAATGGGGGACCAGCCCCCCTCCCCCTGTTGCTACGTGCCTGTATGATATTTAACAGTGATGTCACTATGAAATTTTTAAAAAAAATGTTAAGACACGCAAAATTTAAAACAAGTAATTTGTTAAATTCTGATAATGGCAACCATTTCTGATACGCTACTCTCCTCATGAATTCATGAGGAGAGTAGCGTATCAGAAACCCTTGGCTAGCGAAGATGCAGCAAAGTATACGCTAAATTTTCAATCACCTGTAATGAGCAGTTGCTGAGAAAACTGCTACAAAAAATATTAAGTATGGTACGGACAGAAGTACGGATAAACAGGAAGTAAACATCAGAAGTAAACATTAATAGAATCATTCATTACTACGAGTGTGGGATAGTTAAATTCCACCGAGGGGACAAGATTCACGGTCTAGGACGAGGCTTTGCCGAGTCCTAGACCGTGAATCTTGGCCCCGAGGTGGAATTTCACTATTCCCACACGAGTGTGTAATGAATGATTATTTTTTCTCGCATTATTTCCAAAATTACGGCCTGTAAATGACGTCGCCATGATAGGGCTAAAAATATGAAAATAAAAATTCTTTTAATTTTCCATCTAATTAAAAAACTAAATGCACCATCGGATAGAGCGTACCTGAAAATGGTTTACACGTAGTGTAAACTAATAAAATGAATTTCAGTCCATGTAAATTAATTAGATAGATAAAAACTAGGAATAAAAAAACTTATCCATCCGATACCGTAAACTTTCATTCAAGAAGAACCCTCCGCGATCTAAAAATAGTGCCATTTAAAAAGTGAAAATACGACAATGTTTTGAATTAAAAAATTTATCTTAATAAATTAAATGACAACCTTTTAAGGATATGTAATATCTTTTAACATTATTACAACTTCTTCATATAAAGACGGAATGTTTACGTTATCGTTCGCGTCATAGTAATACACAGTGTGAGACAGAAAAATCTCACACTGCTGTCTCACACCGGACAAGTCAATCTTACACTGGTGATTATGCGAGAAAAGTGTGTCCCACCGTATGACATGCATTAAAAAGAAGGTACTAAAATGTTAAGCAGTTGCTGAGAAAACTTCGACAAATAACGGACAGACGCACAAGTAGAAAAGATTAAAATTTAAAGTATTTGCGATGAGTAGTTGCTGAGAAAACTGCGACCAAAAATTTGTGACGGACAGACACACAAGGGTAAAAACAATATACCTCCTTCTCCATCGAAGCGGGGGTATAAAAATAAGCTTATGGAATACTTTATTGGGAGATAAAGACAAAAGACATGCATTTATTTGTTTTTAGACTTGAATTATATTGAAAAATAATGATGCCATCGTGTCTTCTTTCGCAAAGTACGAAGCTTAGAAGTCAATTCTTACCTGGCGACTTTGAATCCCACTGTGGGAAATTGAGACCGGTCCTTCGGATGAGACCGTACAAAACGAGGTCCCGTGTCGCAATAGGTGCTGGCACAAAAAAAAGATCCCTCTCAGCTAATGGCCCTGGGTGCCGAGTAAAGGACAAAATTGCAACTCTCCACCGTCAAGTGGTGGCGTCTCTGTATGAGTGAAAAATTCTCGAGAGGGTCGTTAAACAATAATTATACAATCAATCAATTAATCTTTGCTACCCCAGCAGTATTTGTCGTGTAATTTTAAACTTAAAAGACAGCCATGCAAATCTTTTGCGCATCTGCCTGTGTCTGCAGCTAAGGAGGCCAGTATGCATGTAAATCTCGTGCAGCTGCCTTTGTGCTTGACGTGAGCGAGAACTATTGAAATTGGCATGGGAGACCTCGTTTAATTTAAATGTATGTCTATATTTTTAAAGTCTTAATCTACAATTTTATTTCTGAAAGAATAAAAATGGAAAAATAAGGAATCACTGTCTAGTTAGTATAGTATTTCAGGGACATCAACGATAGTGGGAAACATGGGTTAATTTATGTATTTCCCACCATCGTTGATGCCTTGGCATATTATACTAACTAAACAGCGATTCCTTAATTATCCACATGTGTTCTTTTTCGTTTTTTTTTTAAATCAGTTTTTAGAGGTAATTTATGCATGGTGCAGAATGAGTTAAAAATACTTCGTGAGATTTAATTCTTGGACATGTCTAATAAGATAGCAGTTTAAGAAAAAACAACACATATTGCTATATACACAATATAGTAAAAATAAGTCGTAGATTAATTTTTTTCATGTCGTTGATTAGAAACATATTATATACTCACATAATGCATGATTATGGGAAATAATATTTATAACTAGATGAGATCTCGTTGCGAGCAACGAGTAGGTCTTCCGTCCGATTTTTCGATAAGATATGATTTTGACAATGATCTTTGTTAAATCATAATGATATCAAGACTTCTCTCCTTTGATTAAATTCTTTTACTTTCTACTATAAAATTATTAAATACATGTTGTTATCATAATGGACGAGTCTTTTGGCCCCTAAGGGCCCCTTATTTGAGGGGTCAGACCCTTTCTTCCTATCCAATGATCAGGTTTATTATTTTAAAGATTTTTTTTCAACAACTATTAAGATATTTCTTTTCGTTTTTGTGCTATGAAGGATAGAAAAATTAGAGGCCAATCCTTTATATCCTTAATGGGATGCTTTTGCATATATATAGAATAGTTGTATAATGTTTAAAAGACAACATTGAGCATCTTTTACTCGATACCGTTTATCAAAACATTTCCCGTTTTGGAGATATAAAGAATCCAAGAATGAGCATTTTGGTCCCTTATGACCCCTTATTACGTAACATATTATCAAAATTTTACAAAGCATTGATGCAGATTGTTATGATAAACATTTTTGCTTCAGTTATTTATAACAAAAAATTGATAAATAAAGAGTTATAGATGAGAGATTTTGGCCCCTCTTTGCCCTTTATTTGAGGGGTCACACCCCTTTTCTTTATATCAAATGATAGAAAATTTAAATCGGAACAACTTTTATTATCTATCTTTTAACAAATTATTGACAGGTATCAAGATATCAGAGAAAACGTGTTAAATTTTGCGAGATATTTCCGAGCCTATTTTTCGGCTCAGGCGAGCTTCAACGCCTTTTGCGCTGGAAAGATATAGACTCAAAAAAGCAATTCAGCAATCCTTCCTCTACCTTCACTGAAAATCTCAAGTCAATATCTTCATTCGTTTTTTAGTGATTGCCAGGACAAGCCGACCCTCTGAAAATCAGTAAATCGTCCATATCTCACGACCAGAAGTGACGACATACATAAAAAAAATTTCCAATAAGGTTCAGACCAATATCTATCAGATCTGAAAGTTTCGTGAAAATCGATCAAGCCGTTTCCGAGAACTCGCGTGCACAAAATCGATAAGAAAAAAAATAATAATAACTAGATTAGATCTCGTTGCGAGCAAAGAGTAGGTCTTCCGTCCGATTTTTCAATCAGATGAGATATGATTTTGACTATTATCTTTGTTAAATCAGAATGATATCAAGCTTTCTCTCTTTTGATTTAGATAACCTTATCTAGTATTCCTAGATGAAAGTCTTGGCCCCTGTAGGTCCCTTATTTAAGGGGTCAGACCCTTTGTCTTCATATGAAATTATAAGGCTCGTGATTTTAAAGATATTTTGTTCAACAACTATTCATAAATTTCTTTTCGTTTTCAAGCTATGTAAAATAGAAATATATAGGGGCCAGCCCTTCAAGTCCTTAATGTGGTCCTTTTGCAAAAGATGAATGGTTGTATATTGTTAAGAATACGATTCTGAGCATCTTTTATTCAATACTGCTTATCAAATTATTTCTCCTTTCCGAGATATAAAGAAGCAAAGTTTTAGCATTTTGGCCCCTTGTGGCCCCTTATTACGTAACCTATGATCATAACTTTACAATGTATTGTTGCAGATTGTTAAGATAAAAATTTTTGCTTCAGAAATGTATAACAAAATCTTAATATTTAAAGACTTATAAATCAAAACGTTCTGGCCCCTCTGTGCCCCTTATTTGAGGAGTCAGACCCCTTTTCTTCATATCAAATGAAAGAACTTGTATTTCTGAACAACTTTTATTAATATATCCTTTAGCAAATTATTTACAGGTACAAAGATATAAAAGAAAATGTATCAAAATATGCGAGATATTTGTAAGCCCAGGCGAACTTCAAAGCCTTTTGTGCTGGAAAGATATAGACTCAAAAAAGCAATTCTACTATCCTTCCTCTATCTTCACTGAAAATCTCAACTCAATATCTTCATTCATTTTTGAGTGATTGCCTGGACAAGCTGACCCTCTGAAAATCAGAAAATCGTCCATATCTCACGACCGGAAGTGACGACGTACATATAAAAAATTTCCAATAAGATTCAGACCAATATCTATCAGATCTGAAAGTTTCGTGCAAATCGACTAAGCCGTTTCCGAGAACTCGCGTGCACAAATATCGGTAAGAAAAAAAAAGATAATAATAGGGAAAAAGAAACCGAACGAAAACAATAAGGTCTTCCACTGGAAACGGAAGACCTTAACTAGATGCGATCTCGTTGCAAGCAACGAGTAGGTCTTCCGTCCGATATCTGATGGAATAAGACATGTGTTTGGATAATATCACTGATATGATAAAAAATGTCAAAAAGGCACAAGAATTCTTAAAAATATGTTTAGAAACACAAACAAATGTTGAATCTATCAATTCCAATCAACTTCTGGTTCTACTTCTTCACTTCCGGTGCGACTGTATGTGCTCGAAACTACTTTCAACTCTACATCAAGCATGCAGTAATCATCCCTGAAAGTTTCAATGGAAAATACTAATTTTTAGACAACTTCCGGTTAGAACGAACCGTACTTTCGGTGGAAATATTAAGATGCTATGCATTCTTTAAATCTCTATAATGAACAATTACATTCATCAGAAAATGAAAAAAAAAATCCCTATACATGTATTTTAACTACATGTACTTCCGGTTTACAACGGAGGTGTCGACGGAAAAAATGAAAAAAAGAAAAAAATTAAAGTATGCATTATTGTTGGGAACATTATTTTGACCATCTTTTGTTCAATATTGGTTATCAAAATATTCACGCTTTTCGAGATATAAATCGTCAAAGATTTAGCATTCTAGCCCCCTGTGACCCTTTATTACATAACATATGATCAAATTTTTAGTATATATTGTTGAAATCGTTAAGATGAATATCATTGCTTCAGTAATGTATCACAAAATATTGATCATTAAAGAGTTTAAGACGAGAGACTTTTGGCTTCTCTATGCCCTTAATTTGGAGGGTTAAGCCCATTTTCCTGATATCAAATGAACGGTCTTACTATATTGCACATCTTTTATTAGATATGTCTTATCAGAATATTAACAAGTAAAAAGATGTAAAAGAAAATGTGTCAATTTTTGCGAGATGCTTCTGAGCCTATTTTTCGAGCCCAGGCGAGCGTCAATGCCTTTTTACCTGGAAAGATCTATATGCAAAATGTCACATCTACTATCCTTCCTCTACCTTCACTGAAAATCTCAAGTCGATATCTTAAGTCGTTTAGGAGATCTCAGGACAAGCCGACCCTCTACTTCATTTGCACAATAATTCTTTTCTATTTCTACTTTGAGAAACAACCAAAACCAATTAAAGAAGACTTGTAAGTAGACCTTGGATAATAAATGTAGTTTGACACCAAATTGCAACGAACCTACGACGTGACAATCCAAGTATCCCTACACATTTCATTGCTCCTTATGTTACTTTCGTTCAAGCAAACGCTCAGCTGCCTCTGTAAACCTCTATTGCGAAATGTCGGAATTGACAGAGACCGCCGCCATTAAGATCCCGCTTTAGACTATTGAATGTTAATATCTCGAGTTCGAATTCATCAATTTACAAACAAATTATATATTCAGCATAATGAGAAATGTTTCTATCAACCATACTAATATGATTTGAAAATATTGAAAAACAAAAAAGTTTAAAAATTTGACTTTTTTTCTTTGCATGTCGTTACGACAGGAAGTAGAGACGACGTACAAAAGATCGCGTCTTGGATAGTACTTATCACGATCTATAATCCCTGAAAGTTTCACAGTGATATCTTTTACCGTTCTTTAGATTATCCGCGAACAAAATGTCAATTTAAAATCAGAAAATTGTCCGTAACTCGGCACCAGAATGGAATTTCCAAAAAATCTCCAGGATATAATAACTGCAGATAGCAACACATTGTTCCTGCAATTTTCATAAAAATCCATCTAGTAGTCTTTGAGAAATCACGTGCACAAAATTTGATGGTCAAGAATTCCTCAGAGTCCGATTCATCTGATTGGTCATGCATTGCTGAATCTTCATTGGTGTGACCCTCTATAAACTCTCTCATTAATTCACTAACACAAGACTTACCTTGAACATGTGTCACACATTTCCTAAAATTACATGTACCATATAAATGTATACAACATTCACTGGCATAGCTTTTGTGCAATAATCCAAATTACATTCCTAACCATTGTGGTATTTCATAAAATTTTATAGAACTTTTTTTTTTTATTATGTTTATCGAGGACTGTTTGTACATTGGTATTGTATTTAACCTGCAATTAAAATTATAAAAGCAACCCTTTAAGCCATTTCAAGTTTTTCTGTTATGCCACCACATGCATCTTAATTTTTCATAACTCGTATCAGAAATTACAAAGTCAGGATTCTTAAAATTTGCTATTTTGGTCAAAACCTTTTAATTCAGCCATTTCCTCTATTAAATATTCCTCTAAGATGTGTTATAATTTGGTAGCATTTAATACCTTGAAATTTCTTTTGAAATAAAATCAATTCCTTTGAATTACATCACTTTTATCATCATTGTGTCAACAAAAACTTTAACCTTGCCTACAATCTTTGAGTGGCTCCTCACCCGCTATGGCTTTCACATTTGACAGGTGTATTTCTTGTGACAAGACCTTTCTTTGTGCACCACCAAATTTGACCTCTTGACCTTGGAGTTTGACCTACTTTTTACTAAAAAAAATACCACACTTTAATCTTGGTCTTGAACTTTTGAACATATGGAGCTAGAATAAAGAGTGTGCTAAAATTTACATGTCCCATATGGGTAACAATTAAAGCTAAAGAAACATATAAGGAACTTGTTAAATGCTAAGAAAACCATTTTATGAATACTTGAACTCTGTCAAAAATGATCACCTCTTCTAGGTCAAGAATGGTTGAAACAATATCAAGGCCTTAAATGAACACTAAATTTTGGATTAAATTTTATACCGCCAAGATTGTTTATGGGGTCAGACTAATAACAGGAAATGGACAATACTGCAAGCTAGTGCAAGGTTTTACTATACAAAAGAAAAAATTTTTAGTTTAGAAAATATGTAAATGTAATCAGAGCGAGCGCAGCAAAGGTCGCAAAGTAACGCGAAGTGAGCTCAATAAACTTACATGTAAGAACAGAGGAAATTCGGAATGAAATCTGTACATATGTCATGCAAAATTTGTTGTGACACCTTCCCAGAATTCCTTTGCAACCCAATACCCTTTACGCAAATAAATAATAACATAACGCATAAAAGACTTTCAGTATGTAGAAATCTTAAAAAGAAACAAAAAATAATAACTCTGCAACGTCTTTCGACAAAAATTGCACTAAATCTATTAGTCTCAACTAGATGCTTGGCTGTTTCCGTTAACCCTGACGATCTCTCGTATGAAGTAATAATCTAGATGTCTCATGCGACTTGACGTTTGAAGTGGCAGATCAACATTTCAGGTGTATTTTGTAAGGTACAAGTGCGCTCGCCCAAACGGTCACACCGTAAAATATATTAATGAAAAATACAAGTCTTATTTCTGGATAACTACTTTTAAACCTTGTAATCACAAAAAATAAATACATGTTGTCATTCTAATGAAAGATGGGACTAATATCAGTAATATACCCATTGAATGCAATTTTTTAAAAATATTAATTCCCATTGTTTCAATATATCAATAATCATGAAATATTGTTTAAAGTTAACAAAATATTATTTCCAACTTTCAATTATTTTCATAAAAAAATGCCCATAAAACAACAATGAACTGCATGTAGATCTGTAGTCTTTTTATTATACTGTTGTCTTTTCTTTTTTTTTACCATTTTACACACTCTTCTAAGCTTTATTTTAACCAATTGTCAGGAACCTGTGCAGGTGATATTCCTTGTCTCCGCAATTGACACAAAATCACAATCAAGAGTTTCCTTTCTGCAAACTTCAATAAACACTTGTACTGATACTTTTACTAACAATAAGTTATCCTTTATAAACATGTACTGATGAGTCATGACAGGTGTACCTATATGCAAGAGTTGTCCCTGTAGACGACTTTCACATTTACAAAAGTTATTCCCCTTTGTGGGGACTATCAAGGGTCAACCAGCTTAAGGCACTGTTTTCCGTCTATAACCTTACCAACTTTATAAATCAGTATCTTAGTAATAAAATCTGTATGAATAGGTTCATAATTTACATGTTACCTCATACTCTGGCAATACAGGTACAGATCAAAATTGTCTGATAACGTTTGAAGACAGTGGGAAATAGATCGTTACGCCGACAACGGGGGAAACTCTTAGAAATGTAAAAAAAAAAATGTAAAATTCGTCTATTTATGTTATGTAATGACAAACTATTACGCTTCGTTCTACTATGTAAATTTTAAAAAGAGATAATCTTCTCAATCTTCTTTAACACTAGTAAAATGTAGCAGTATCTAAATGGACTTGTTTTTCTCCGAGAGACTTCAACTGCGCAGTATGATCGCTGTGCCCACTGCATAATAACAAATTAATGCTGCATGAACAAATATACGCAAGGTTGTAATTATTCAACTAAATCCTTTACTCTTCAAACCTTACAGAATAAAAACAACAATCGGCAATGAATACTTTTGTTCCAGATCCGTGTAAACACTAAATTTCACTTTACTTCAGTCACTTCTTCGCTGTCCACACATCAAAAATGGCTGACGTGCCTCGTTTTCATTTATTTGGTACACCGCGCCCGATCGAAAAAAAAATAAAGGTAAACCTAATCTGTTGATACATGTATCGTTTCGTACGGCCACAAACTAGACAAAATTGAATGTGCACTACATAAGGTTACTTGCACATTAATGTAATTACTCACAGCTCTGTTGCCTATGGGATCTGGGGAAGAAGATTTTTAAATTTTAAAGGTTTTCTGATGTATTCTTATGTAAAATTTACTCATCCATTACGGCCCCACCCTTGCCCCAGGGGTCTTGATTTTAACAAACTTGAAGCTACACCACCTGAGGGTACTTCACTATGAGTTTCATCTTTCTTGGCCAAGTGGTTCTTGAGAAGAAGATTTTTAAAATACATCATTACTTTTTCACTAATTCCTAATTATCTCCCCTTGAAAGAGGGCATGGCCCTTCATTTGAACAAACCTGAATCCCCTTTACCTAAGGATACTTTATGGCAAGTTTAGTTGAAATTGGCCCAGTGGTTCTTGAGAAGAAGATGAAAATGTGAAAAGTTTACGACAACGACAACGCCGACAACGACGACGACGACGACAACGCCGACAACGACAACGACAGACAACGGACAAATTGTGATCAGAAAAGCTCACTTGAGCCTTTGGCTCAGGTGAGCTAATAACGAGCTCAAGAGAGCTTCAACGCCTTTTGCGCTGGAAAGATATAGTCTCAAAAAAGCAATTCAGCAATCCTTCCTCTACCTTCACTGCAAATCTCAAGTCAATATCTTCATTCGTTTTTTAGTGATTGCCCGGACAAGCTGACCCTCTTAAAATCAGTAAATCGTCCATATCTCACGACCGGAAGTGACGACGTACTTATAAAAAATTTCCAATAAGGTTCAGACCAATATCTATCAGATCTGAAAGTTTCGTGAAAATCGACCAAGCCGTTTCCGAGAACTGGCGTGCACAAAAATCGGTAAGAAAAAAAAAAATAATAATAATAATAGGGAAAAAGAAACCGAACGAAAACAATAAGGTCTTCCGTTGGAAACGGAAGACCTTAATTACTGGCTGTCCACTTTTTTTTCATAGGTTTTTGCTTTTATCTCGCCAAGTTGACCACATCACTTAATTCCGGTCACACACATGATGCCCGACAAGTGCTACAACACTGCTTGAACATATTGACTGATTTTCATATCATGTAAAATTAAGTAATATTTTTTTAACAAAAGAGAGTGATAAGTAAATAGATATATGTAATGTATGAAAGTTTCCAACACCAAAGCTGCTAGCTATATAGGGAGAAGAGATTCAAATACACGTAGGGTAAATTAACGTAACTTATTTTTATGTTAATCCCTTCCCATATCGCAGCCAATCATATAACTTTATAAAACCAAGCAATTCTACTTTTCTTCTTTGTTGTGTTATTTTTAAAGTAAATTCACGAAAAAACATCACACTGGAGGAAATAATTACAAATGTATAATTATACCTAGAGAATATCATAAGAAATACCAGTACATACACTTGACAAACGTCATTCATCCACTTTCTCTGATAAAATACAGGAGCGGATTCAGATGTTTCTGAACAGGAAAGGGGGGGGGGGGGGGTAGTTCGAAAAATTTCATTCCTTCATAGGTAGATATGACGTTAATTTGGTTTAAATGAGTGGGCTGCACTATGAAAAAAAATTGTAAATTATACATTTTAGCAGTGTAAATTTCTTATTTAATTTAATAACCGATACTTTAAAACAATTATATACTGGTATGGGATCTTCTAGGTTTTTTTTTTAATTTGGTCCAACAACATCGCTTCATTTGTTCACGGATTCCAGAAAAAAGGGGGGCTGTATATAGTGGATACCGTCATGAATGTACAATACATGTGTTGTATAATCCGTGTATCAGAGTTAATTGTATACTATCTTTTTATACCACTTTTTATACCACATTTCCAGCATTTTCGGCAGTATGTTTTTCAGTCCACTTTTTTTCGGCATTCATCCTAGATATTTCCGTCAAATTCTTATAACCCTTGGAGGAAATTCAACAAATTTGCCTCAAATTGGCATTAATTATTAATCTTATCTTATAACGATAGATAATCTAACTGTTTGGTCATATGTGTGTGAGATGTGCATTACTTTACGTGTAAAGTAAATAGTACCCCGTTAATTAATATGTGTTTGTTACCTATGGGTTAAACCGAGAGTATATACAAAATTTACAATTTAAAAAAGCTCGGTGGTTGCCCAATCCAGTTTTTGAAATGGTCAATTTAAAATATATTTCTCCTGTTATGCGCCTTTTTACAGGTACATTTTATTTTGTATTGTGGCATTAACAAATCGATACCGTACAGCAGTATCAAATCTTAAGAAACGGAGAGAGAGAACAGAAAAACAGGTAATATTGAATCTCCCTGTCTTTGCCTGAACAATCCCATGAATCCTCCAGCTTAGTTTTCTCTGTTTTTCTGAACCCCGAGAGCTCTATGACGTAACAGTAAGGTCTACGTCATTTTTTTGCTGTATCTCAAAGATTTGCACACTAAAAATGCGTCTTTAAATGGCGACGAAGTATGTGGGTGGATCCAAAATCTTCAGAAATTTAAAATTGATTTATTGTTTTACCCTTTAGAAGTTCTTGGAAATCTTGTAATCTCAGTTACATAATTATATATCATTTATGAAGAATAGGATAATTTATTACATTACGTTACTAAAGAAGCAAAGTGTCGAACCAATATTAAAAAAAAATCCATGCATTTAAATACCAACAATCTACCACCAGAAAAAAAATTTCAAAATTCAACAACAACAAAAACTGTAAAAATCGGAACAGATTTTAACAAATACAACTTATTCCACTTCATGTACACCTCATTACCTGTTAGATCTAATCACTTTGCGGTACCTGCAATTAATTTTTGCTTATTTTAACATGGGTGAACTTGAACAATTTAATTATAAAGATAAGCATGCTGTTATTTATTTATTCTCAGCAAAACAGTTTTTCATATCTTATAAACAATGATTCGATCAATCGTGTTTTTCCGAGCTCGCCGGAAAGACCCGAGACACTGCGAACATGACGTCATGTAATAAGGAAGTGATGCAGAGACGCCACCTTCAGCAGTAATGGATATCGTTTGTTGGAACTTGTCATTGTAAATAACGCTTCAAAATACGGACTAATGGCATATTGTAACTTGCTTATCAGGAAATTTACGAACTTTCGCGACATCAATCAGGATTCTATACGCCTCGATCATAATCACTTTGTATTTTCGTGAAGAGAAATCGGTAACTCGCAATGGCCTACCTTGGGCTACACTCGTTTTATTTTTAAGCTTACATTTGATGAATAATCGCTTCTACGATGTTTTTAACGATTTATTATACAGTTTGCGGTGAGGAATTACGAATTGCAATGTCCTTTTCTGCCAGCGATGGAACAAAACTTGGATTTACGTTGAGGGTTAGCTTTTCAGTGAAAAGCTAAGGGGGTTAGCTTTTCAGTGAAAACCTAAGGTGGGTTAGCTTTTCACTGAAAAGCTGACCCCACCCCCCTTCTACCGGAAGTAAATCTTAGACTTATATTATGAGATTGAATAACAATAATAAATTTATACACACACACAAAAAAAAAAAAAAAAAAAAAAAATTGAGAAAGAAAAAAAAAATGGAAACATTGATAAAAAGATAGAAAATACAGAACAGAAAGTAATGTGATATAAACATTTTTTCTTCATCTAAGTAATATCACTTACATTTAGGCATAAATGTCACTACCATTTTTATTTTTTGAGTAACTAAGGGGTAATAGGGCACCTTATAATTTATCCACAGGAAAAGGGTGAATTCCCAGGAAAATAATTATTCCCAGATAAAATAATACCTTGTTTTTTATAGTTATAACTTTTTGTAGTTATAACTTTTTTGTAGGTATAACTTTTCTGTAACTTTTTCATAACTTTCTTGGGGTATAACTTTTTCATAACTTTATGATAGGTATAACTTTTTTTTTAGTTATAACTTTTTTTTGTTATAACCTTTTACAGGTCGAGACCACTAGATTTTCTGACGTCAGCATAAATTTGCATGTAAATTAGCTATCTGTTTCCTTTACCTACTGCTGAATGAGCCGCAATGCATTGTGGGCTACTACAAGTACCCAGCTGTGTTGAAAATAAAGGGCAACTTGAATTTTCCCTTGGAAACTTATTTTCAATTGTTTTTTGATATTTGGGAAAGAAATATTAAAAATGATGTATAATCTTTCATTTCTATGCTCACATTTACAAAATGTGCTTTATGAAGCCTTATATCAACTTATAATACATCGGCTTAAACCATTGTTCAAAGAGACATAGGTGCTATCGTGTCGATAAAACACTGAGTTTTTTTCATGTGATATACGTGTACAAAGTTTTAGCAGGTAGTATATAGGTCCTTGGTTTTAGACAGCAGGAGACGCTGTGCAACTATTTTTAACCCCTCAATATTATCAAAAGGTGTTTTATGTAAATGCATTTGTACGGTATTCGAAGGAACTATTAGTCAACTTAAACAACTCCATTATTAAATGTGAGCATGGAGCAATGTCTTTAGAATATAATCTTTCAATTTCGGTCTTACAAAGTGATAAAGGAGCTCTACAGTTTTTCCGGTGACGAGTTAAATATTGTGCAATAAACCGACGAAAACCACGTGTCGCCATTGAATCGTAAACACATAGTAGACTGTCATACTTTGGGACTCATTCACTTGATTGGAGAATGGGTGTGACGAAGACATCATCACGTGTTGAAAATTGCCTTCCATATAAGGTAGTGGTCTCGACCTGTTTTAATGGGTATAACTTTTATTAGTTATAACTTTTCCTGGGTATAATTTTTTTCGGGTATAACTTTTTTGTAACTTTTTCGTAACTTTTTTCAGGTATAACTTTTTTGTAACTTTTCCACTGTTTATTTGGGTATTTCTAAAGTATAACTTTGTACCTTTTTTAAATAATTTTTTGTGTAACTTTTAATAAGTATAACTTTTTGTAGTTATAACTTTTTTTGTGACTTTGATGCACTTGCTGTATTTATGTTGAATAAAAGGTGAAAAGTTATACAAAAGTTATAACTTTTTTGTAACGAAGTTATAATAATACCTCACTTAAAACATGCAGTTCCAAACTCCAATAACTTAGTTATTACTTTTATATAACTAATTTTAGTTACAAAAGTTATAACTAAGTTATAACTTTTTTCGGTATGGGAATTATGTAACAAACTTGAAACTATGAAAATATAACACTGGTCCACAAATGATTACAAACATGTAGTTTGATCTTGAATTGAAATGGTACACGCATCTATAAATAGAAACAAATGATTTCCTTTTAAATACTTGAGTCGGTCGTGTCATCGGTAAGGCAGCTATGGCTCTTTTCACTATTTTTTAATTATCTCCCCTTGAAATAGGGTGTGGCCCTTCACTTGAATAATCTTGAATTCTCTTCAACCAGAAATGCTTTTAGACAAGTTTTGTTTAAATTGGCCCAGTGGTTCTGGAGAAGAAGTAAAAAATGTCTTAAGTTTACAGACAGACGGACAGCTAAACAGATAATGGACAAAATGTGATCAGAAAAGCTCACTTGAGCCTTTCAGCTCAGGTGAGCTAAAAAAAACAGCAAGAACTGGTTGTTGTTTTATGTCCTCTAACCCACCTTTCCAGTGTTCTGAACTTGTTCCGTCTTTCTTGGTACATGTATTACTGAGTGGCTGGAACACTGACTCCCAGCCAGCTGATGCATATCTCCAACCTTGGGACTCTAATATCAAAGTCCGTCCAGTAGCATACCCCACCATCATACAGTACACCACATGATGAAGCTGGCAGCCATAACCACAGCCCTTACTAAGATTGCAGACAATCTTCTTCGCTTTACTACAGTCCTTGGGATTCTACAATAATGTTTTATTTTAATATGGCAGTAAAATACAAGAGGCCCAAGGGCCACAATGCTCACCTGAGTAAAGTTTGCACTGCTATTCCTCACCAGACTTCCTTTCTTGTAATACTTATTGTGGGCCTATCCTATCCCTATGAGGCATAATTGGATTAATTAAGAATCTACCCCAGGATGCTTCCACAGCTGTTTCAGCATTTCTGACCCAGTGGTTCTTGAGATTTTTTAATGACCCCACCCTATGAGGGGTGATCAAAAAGTTCATGAACTAATTGTACAACTTCAACTAGAAATATGTCCATAGGACATGAATGCCCCGCCCAGGGTATATTAGTAAAGCAACAAGAAAATTTGTATTAGTGTATGAAATTTGATCAGAAAATCTTTTAAAGTGATGCAGTTGAATTGCTTACATTAGTATGTATCAGCATATGATGTTTGACATTAATTTCATTAAAGTGAGGTCAAGGTCAAAGGAAATGCTAAGGTCAAAAACTGTTGATTCAGTTGAAAAGCTCTCATCAGTATGTATCAGCATATGAAGTTGAAAAAATATTTATAAATGGTTTCTTTAAAACTGACTTAAAACACAAATCAATAAAAGTGAGGTCAAGGTCACATGAAAGGTCAAGGTAAAAAATCATGATACACTTGAAATGCTTACCTCAATATCTATCAGCTTATGAAGTTTGACACTAATTTAGGAAAAGTGAGGTCAATGTCAAAGTAAAGGTCAAAAATGTTGATGCAGTTGCATATCTCTCATCAATATGTATCACCATATGAAGTTTGATAAAAATATCTAGAATGATGTCTTTAATTAAAAATGACTTGAACACAATTTGATAAAAGTGAGGTCAAGGTCAAATAAAAAGTCAAGGTCAAAATTGTTAATGTAGTTGAATTGCTTCTATCAGTATGTATCTGCATATGAAGTTTGACACTGATTTGGGAAAAGTGAGGTCAAAGGTCAAAGGAGAGGTCAAGGTCAAAAATGTTGATGCAGCTGCATATCTCTCATCAATATGTATCAACATCTGAAGTTGGATAAAAATATCTTGAATGATGTCTTTAAATAAAACTGACATAAATACAATTTGATAAAAGTGAGGTCAAGGTCAAATAAAAGGTAAAGGTCAAAAATGTTGATGCAGTTGAAATGCTTACATCAGTATGTATCAGCATATGAAGTTTGACACTGATTTAGGAAAACAGAGTTCACAGGTCAAGGTCAAATGAAAGGTCAAGGTCAAAAATGTTGATGCAGTCACATATCTCTCATCAATATGTATCAACATATGAAGTTTGATAAAAATATCTTGAATGGTATCTTTAAAACTGAGCGAAACTCTAATTAAAGATAAGTGAGGTCAAGGTCAAGGTAAAAAATGTTACGTTTTTGACACTAACTTTTTTTGTGGGTCTGAATATTGATAACTAGATGCTGTCATGAGACAGTAATACCCGCACTAAGATATTTGCCTCTAAATACACGCTCCTACATATTGGGCGGCTTTCCAAGCTAGGGAAAAGTCAAAATAATTCTATAATTTACATGTATTCATCAAATTGAGTATGAAATTCTCAACCCTGTGACCTATAACTCAGAACCTCTTATATTTATTTTACATGCTTAATTCATTATATACCATTTTGAATTCTATTAATGATGTAAATTAGATTTTGATAAATGTTTTGCTCATAATAGAACCGTTTTAAATTTACTAATCCCCCCCCCCCCTTTCGACACCACAATCACACAGCACATACTTTTCAGAATAGGCTAGATGGAAAAGTTTTGTTAAAACATCGTTTGTCATGAATTAATTTAAAATTTGTTCTTGTACTATACATGTTAACATGTAAATTTCTACATCACATCACGTTGCGTCACCCATTATCATATTTTTAGATTAAACACCATTCGGCTCACCTCGGCCGATTCCAACTTCATCTGATAAGGTGATGGAATCGACGAAGGTTTGCCGAATGGAATAGCACATGCTGCAGTCTGGTGTGCATTGGATTAATTCATTTTGTGTTATAATTGGATTATATTTCATGAAGTTGACAAGACCGGCAGTCAGTAAGTACAAGTTTAAGTATAGTGGGGGGTAAAATAAACCCAAACGATTAGGTTAAAGTTCAAAAAGGGTCAAAGATCATCGCATGCCACACTAGACAAATTTGATATTGTGAAGTTATCTCCAGAATTTTTTTTCGGAGTAGGGAGGGGGTTCACATTTCAGTCAAAAAATTCCAGCCCAGTATTTCCTGACAAGCAGCAGGAAAAAAAAACTGAAAACAAATAAACAAAATAAAAACAATGATATTGGGGTCAATGTTTTCTAAGTTAGGGGAAGGATGTCCAAAGTCATTTTTTATTTGCTTCAGTATATAGTCTTGTTTAAATAACAAAGCAAATTCCAGGGGGGGGGGGGGGGGTCCAATCTCCCTACCCACTCCCTGTCCCTGAAATAACAATCTATTTTGTGATTCCAATTATAGTATTTTTTTTTTCCATTTGACTAATTATACATATTTTGTTTCTTGTGTTTATATTATGTCTGTCTATTTGTCTGCAAAAATTATAACCTTGCCCATAAGTTTTAAGTGGGATGGGCTATACAAATGGCTTCCACATTTTATAGGTTTATTTCTTGTGACAATTAAGACCTTTTATTTGGGTACCATTAATTTTTACCTCTGATCGCTTGACCTAGGATACACATTTTTACAAGAAAAATACCAAACTTTAAACTTGGCCTAAATTTTGATCAGTAGGTGCTAGGGCTTTCATGCTTAACATGTGTATTCATTGTGAACTGTCAACAGGTATAAATATGTTTGACCTTGAACTCTAGGGTCAAGCCTTGACCCTAGAGTTTGAACCACTTAAAAAAAATTAACCTTGGCAATTAACTTTTGAACAGGAAGTACTAGGGATTACTTATTTCACATGTGCATTCCTTGTGACAAGACTTTCTTCTGATATCAACAATTTGAACTCTTTGACCTTGACCTTTGAGTTTGACATATATTTGAGAAACTTCAACCTTCGCCATACCCTAGACTTCCATACAGGGACATCAGTGTTTCACAAACACATCTTGTCTTCATTATTATTTGGTGGTGTCTCCATATGAGGGAAAAATTCCAAAGAGAGATGTATTCACAACAAACAAACAAATTACTAAAGAAAATATAAAACATGAATATGTTGGTCATGCATATCTCTGCATGAAAAAAAGAATGCGGGTGGTTTCACTCCTATTACGTGTTTGCGCCGAGTGGTTTTGCTCCCATCACTTGTTCGCGCCGAGTGGATTCGCCCCACATGGGTTCGCGCCACTGTATTACTGAAGATACCGCTTATCGGGTAGTCGTTTGATTATCGTTTGATCACTAATGATGAGCAGATTAACTAAAAATAATGATGAGAGACAAGTCGTGCGCTTTTAACATGTATTTCAAAAAACTTCATTCTTCCCCAAACATTTGCCATGGTCAGCTTTTTTTATTCTGAAAATTCTCAACCTTCATTGAAAAGTCAACTAGATTTGTGAAATAATTATATTTTAACATCCAGTCCAAAATTATTCCAAATTAGACGATCAAATGCTAAAAATGGCCTCATTATAAGTATTAATAATACAAAATGGGATGATTATCTGACATAACTCGACATTAACGCTTGGGGTTAATTAATTACAAGCTTAGCTACCTGAGTTATAATTACAGGTAATCGGGGGAAGCCATTCTGTATACTACCCATATCTACTTACCTGTAGATAAACGGGGCGAAACCACTCGACGCGATACCACTCGGCTCGAACACGTAATCGGCGCGAAACCACCCTACACCAAAAAAAGAACAGCTTTTCAAACACTGTAACCATATTGTAACCCTTTCAAAACACTCATTTGAGCTTTTCTGGTTTCCTTATCATATAACGTCTGTTGTGACGTGTCGTCCATCTGTTTGTCTGAAAACTTTTTACATTTTTAACTTCTCTAGAACCACTGGGCCAATTTTACCCAATTCATATAGAAATATGTACATTTGTATGTCAGACTGTCCATCTGTCTCAATAAATTTAACCTTGGTCATCACGGTCATATCTACTGAATGAGAAGAGACAAGGCATTCATATTAAACTTATGTACTAGTATTTACCTGTGAGAATGGCATGGTTATTTTTTTTTTACATGTGACCTAGAAGTTTGACCTACTTGCAAAAAAATTAAATTGTTATAAATTCATCATTTTGAAAGAGAAAAGTGAGGGCATTCATATTATAATGCACGTATATTATTACCTGTGATAAGACCTTTCCAAATAAATCATGACTTTTACTCTGTGACCTTGACCTTGAAGCTTAACCTACTTTTCAAAAATGTTGCATTTGCTGATAACTTTTGATTGAGATGAGATATGACTCTCACATTTGACATGTACATTAATTACTCATAAGAATTCAAGGTGTTTTCCAGCATGCAATGCTTTTTTACCCCTTGACGTTGATGTTTTACATAATTTTCAAAATATTTAACTCGCCTAAAAGATGATTAGGCTTCTGAGTAATATTAAGGAGGACTTCAGGCAAGACAGGCCTTTTTGCACAAAAAACATCATTTTTCCACCCCCATTTGACCCTCCGGGGAAAAAATCAAAATTACGAAACCTTACTGCACATCTACATGACACCACCAACCATCTCCCAAAAGATGATTAGGCTACTGTGTAAAATGTAGGAGAAGTTCAGGGAAGACGGGGCTTTTGTATAAAAAACGTCATTTATTTACCCCCATTTGACCCCCTGGGGCAAAATCAAAATTCCGAAACCTTACTGCACATCTACATGACCCCACCAACCATCTCCCAAAAGATGATTAGGCTGCTGAGTAAAATGTAAGAGGAGTTCAGGGAAGACGGGGCTTTTTGCATAAAAACGCCATTTTTCGACCCCCATTTGACACCCCAGGGCAAAATCTAAATTCCGAAACCTTACTGCACATCTACTTGACACCACCAACCATCTCCCAAAAGATGATTAGGCTACTGTGTAAAATGTAGAAGGAGTTCAGGGAAGACGGTGCTTTTTGCATGAAAAATATCATTTTTCGACCCCCATTTGACCCCCCGGGGCAAAATCAGAATTCCAAAACATAACTGCACATCTACATGACACCACCAACCATCTCCCAAAAGGTGATTAGGCTTCTGAATAAAATGTAAGAGGAGTTCAGGGAAGACGGAGCTTTTTGCATGAAAAACGTCATTTTTCGACCCCCATTTGATCCCCCGGGGCAAAATCAAAATTCCGAAACCTTACTGCACATCTACCTGACACCACCAACCATCCCTTACAGAAAAAACTAATAGAAACTTATAAGTGTTTTATAATCCACTTATTAGCAACTTATAAGTCACATAAATTTTGAAATTTACTTATAAGTGTACTATACAGTGTTTTCAATAAGAGCCGGCAACCGGCAATATTAACCGCCTGTATGAGAAATATTGCCGGCTATGAAATTTCCGTCAGTAGGATTTTGCCGGGGCTGATACGTGAAATCCATAGAATTTATCGCAACTATTTCCATGATCTTGAGTAGCTTCCCTTGAGTGCGCTCTTTTGTCAAGGAAGTTAGATTAGATCGATAGTGTCATCTAATGGCGTCGCGGACAACGAAAGCGAAGTAGTGGAGAAACATGCTGCTGTTGTCACACATGCGCTTGAGATGACATATATGTACATTAAGAGACATAAAGCATGGTTCCTTCCGAAAAGATTCGTTTGTGTTTAATAATTTTTGATGTAAATTGATTGTGCGACAGCCTCAATAAGTGAGGGGTTCCCCGTAAACGACAGCAGATGTCTGTATCTAGGCCAATATAATTTTAAGACCTTACTAATAAATGTATGAATTCTTACAGAATTTCCCCAAAATGAAAATATCAAATGTTAAGCTAAGACGTGACTAAGACCTAGAAATTCTTAAAGAATTTCCTCAAACTGAAAATACAAAAATTTATTCTCATTTATTCGTGAAATATCTCTTGAAATACAGAGACAATATGTTTTCACATTTGGGGAGGTTTTAATGTACTAGAATTTTGTATCAAATTTTATTTTCTTAATTTTTTTTCTGCTAATCTGTACAAAATGTCAAAACAAAAAAAAATCAGTTTAAAGATTATTTTATGAAAAGTCTAAGATTGCAGAAAATTTCAATATTTAGGGGCTACTGTACATCACCAAGTGTTCAAAAAATCTTAAATTTTTAACTAAATAATTTTTTGAAATATCTATTAAGGTCCTGAACAATGTATGTGAAAGGGAATAAATATGTAGAATTTTCAGTGTAATAGTTTACCCATACAATTTTACCCATCTATACTATAATTTCATACTTAAGATGTCTATATGTTTTTTATAGACAAGTAATTTAAAAAAACAAATTCAATCTATCAAAAACCTGTCAAACAAATATGTGAAAAGGTAAAAATTGTTTTCTAATTGACTTTTTCTAGGTAAAATTTGCTAATTGATAGTAACAGGAATGTGAAAAATAGTACTTTTTTAATGGCCTGAGAGGTAAGAAAAGTGAGTCAAAAATGCTGAATTTCGTTTTCGGACCCCCAGACCCCTCGCCGAAACTAGTTTCCTGCTATTCCATCTATTTTTCCTTCTATTGAAAATCTTATTGAAAACACTGCTATAAGTCAAAGTAAGTATAAGTGAGGAACGGATTTCGTTAATACTTCACTTATAAGTAAAGATGAGCTACATATCAGTGAATATTTCACTTATACCTCACTTATAAGTGAAGATCAGTATGGTATGAGCGAAGTATAAGTCTGGACTTAGAACTTTTACCCTATACTAGACTTCTCTCAAGGAGTATTCAAGGTAACCAATCAGAAAGTTTGTCTCTGCAGAGATCAGCAACAAGAATTTGAAACCAAGTTTGTGTCTGTGAAAGGATGTTGGAGATTTTAGATTTATTTTGAGTATGCCTTCACATCAGGTACAGGTACAACAAGTAGGTTCTATTTAAATCATCTCTGTATTTTAACTTCCTTTGCCTGAAATTCTGAATAATTGACTCAGGATTGAACCCAGGTCGCCAACGTGAATGCGCTTTTTTTGCTTTTATCCTCAGCTCGCAAACCATTAAGCTATTGGGAGTACTGCTCTAAATATACTTGTGTATACTTTTGCAACAGTACACCTGTCTACGAATTATAAAAGGTGGGCCACTATTCATAATATCGCGCCAAACGCCACAAGTAAATAATCGCGCATTTTCTTTGGACTGAACTATTAAATAGGTGTGATAGCTTCAATGAAATTAAATACATAAAACGTTCTTATCGCCTTTACTTTATTTCGTTAAGAACGTATATTTAACACATTGTACACATTACATATTGTATCTACCCCAGTTACACTAAAGCAGTGAAACGGAAATTAAGTTTTAAGATTGACACTGAATTGCAACATACTACTATGTGAAAGTCCAAGTAGTTTTTTACATTTCATGTATCCTTATGTCAGAATGGTTTAATCAAACGCTCATCTGCCTCCAAGGACCTCTACTCGCGAAATGGCGGAGTTGACAGAGACAGCCTCCATCTTGGTCCCGCTTCAGATTTTTAAATGTTAATATCTAGAGTTTTGATTTATCAATATTCAAACAAATTATATAGTAAGCATCAATAGAAGGGTCTCTCTTAGCATTCCAAAAATAAATAAAAAATATTCAAAAACAAAAAAGTTAGAAAATACTAACAACAGGAAGTAGCGACGACGAACGAAAGGTCGCGCTGGATAGTATATATTCTATAATCCCTGAAAGTTTCATCTCTTACCGTTTTTGAAATCGTGGACAAAATGTCATTTTAAAAAATGGCACCAGATAGGAATTTTCAAAAAACGGAAAAAAATTCATGTAAAATACAATTTTTTGAAAATTTCGTTTCGAGAAATCGCGTGCACAAAATTAGAAAGTCAAAAAAAAAATAAAAAGTAATAACGACGACGAACGAAAGGTCGCGTCCGTTTTAGGAAAAGAAACCCACGTAAAAGTATATTTTATCACAAGGAGGATTGAAACCATGTCGCCAACGTGAATGCTCTTTTTTTTTACTTTTATATCCCCAACGCTCTAACCATTAAGCTATTCAGTTGCTCTAAATATCTTGTGTATACCACGTTTTTGCAACAGTTTAATCTAAGAATTATAATCAAAGGACAAAATGTCATTTTAATTCATACACCTGGGCAAATACCTTCATATATTCAGTTTATTTTGCATCTTAAGAGATTAAATATTATATGTCTGAATGTTTGGTTCGGATATAAAAATTGCTTTTCATGTATAAATACATTAATGGGCTTCGTAAAATTTTGACTAATTCCATAATGAATTTCAGCACATTAGCTGAAGAAATCAGTGTTATGCACAAAATTAGGTTATAGATTCCCAAAAAAAAATAAAAAGAATAATAACTAGAACTAGCTGCAGCTAATGGGAGCAACAGGTTTTTGTGTCCGTATTTAGGTCAATTAAAATAAACCCACGTAAAATCGAGCTGAAACATTTTTTAAAATTTTGTAATCACAAGGAGGTATTTAATAAAAAATTTCTTTAAAAGCATGAACGTAAATAATGCTATGGAATTTTTACAGTTTTTATATCGCCCAACGCTCTAACCATTAAGCATGTATTGCTAGAACTATTATCTTTGCTCTAAATATACTTGTGTGAAAAATTTTACAGCTCTGAAACTGTTCACCCTCTGAAACGGCTATGTCGACAAGGATTAGCTCGCTACGCGAGCCAACTCAAAAAGCATTCATAATTTCGCGCCAAACGCCACGAGTAAATATTCGCGCCTTTTCTTTGGACTGATCTATTAGATAGGTTTAATAGCATCAATTAAATTTTAAAAATAAAACATTCTTAGCGCCTTTATTTTATTTCGACGTTAAGAAAGTATATGTAACACATTATACACAATACATATCGTATCTAGCCCAGTTACACTGAAGCAGTGAAACGGAAATTAAGTTTTAAGATTGACTCAATTGCAACGTACTAATGTAACGTGTCGGATCTGAGCGGTCAGTAGGTCCGTGCTCGGATTACCGAGTTTTACTGGGGATATGATTGAATGCAATATATACACATAATAATATGACACCTGCCTGGTGTCTTTAAATCAAATGACCTAAGTGCTTTGTATAATTATTTATATATCTTCAGTTAATACCGGCACCTGCCTGGTGCCATCTGATAATTGCCTCACTATACTCGTATAACTCTAGCCAAGTGGCTACAATATACTTACAAAGTATGATTTAACTTTGTAAGAGCTTCTCTGTCCTAATGACAAACCTATAGCTAACGTCACACACCTGTGTTTTAACTGGTCACTAACTACAGCAACTTTGCACAATCCAATTTGATCGTTACACCAAATGGATTCTGTACCATAGTGAAAACACAAGCCAGTTGGTTGTACTGCCCCCTTGTACCTCAACTTAATCAATGATCATAAGTTATCAGATATCATATTGATAAAATACAAAAGACTGCCTTTCTTTTGGCAACACTATTATTATTTTCTAACAGAACATCATTTATCAATGATACTTGTATAATTCTTTTGTCAATTGACCAATTAATTACAATATTTTTATTGATTAGCTATTGTAATATAAACAAGTAACGGGACGTAACTCCTCCAACCATTTCACTACTACGTGAGAGTCGAAGTAGTTTTTTACATTTCATGTATCCTTATGTCAGAATCGTTCAATCAAACGCTCAGCTGCCTCCATAAACCCCTACTCGCGAAATGGCGGAGTTGACAGAGGCAGCCGCCATCTTGGGCCCGCTTCAGATTTTCAAATATTAATATCTAGAGTTCAGATAACCCAATATTCAAACAACTTATATAGTAAACATCAATAGAATGGTCTCTATTAACATTCCAAAAATAAATGAAAAATATTGAAAAACAAAAAAGTTAGAAAATACGCTTTTTTCAATTCTCATCTCCGAACGACAGGAAGTATAGACGACGAACGAAAGGTTGCGTCCTGGTTAGTATCTATCACGATCTATAATCCCTGGAAGTTTCACATTGATATCTTTTACCGTTCTTGAGATTAACCACAGACAAAATGTCATTTTAAAATCAGAAAAAGGTCTGTAACTTGGCACCGGAAGGGAATTTCCAAAAAATCTCTCGGATAAAATAACTTCAGATAACAACACATTGTTTCTGAGAATTTTGTGAAAATCCACCCAGTAGTCTTCGAGAAATCGCGTGCACAAAATTAGATGGTCAGAAAAATAATAATAATAAGAAACAATAGAATCGCTATAAGGTCTTCCGTGAAGACGGAAGACCTTAATAAGAAACAGTAGAATAACTATAAGGTCTTCCGTGAAGACGGAAGACCTTAATAATAAGAAGAAGAAACAGTAGAATCACTATAAGGTCTTCCGTGAAGACGGAAGACCTTAATAATAATAAGAAACAGTAGAATCACTATAAGGTCTTCCGTGAAGACGGAAGACCTTAACTAGATCTTTTTGTCGTTCAACAAAAATGGAGGGCTTTTCGATCCCTTAAAATAAAGAATCTTAAAAGAAAAATCAATATTACATAATTAAAAAACTCATATAAAACAATATCGCAAAAGTTCTTTTGAGATCAATACTTAATTGGAAACATAACAATTCTCTTTGTACAGCAGTGTCTACTTAAAGAGACATAACTCTTTCATGGTTATTAGACACATACGAAAATGTACTGTTTTTCAATCCACTAAAACTCCTATAAGGGGTCAAAAAGTAGCCCCACGGTCCATAATTTTTAAACTGTACTCTTTGTGCTTGATGTAATACCAAAATTAGTTTGAAGATTGGTTGAGAATTGAAAAAGTTACAGAGAAAAAGCCATTTGCTGTACTGACCCATAAATCCTTTCTATTTTAGGGATTTTTATTTTCATGACCCTACCATCTGGAGACAACGCTAGAGTCAATCATATGAAATATCAAAATTGCTTGCCTACCTTTTGAAATAATGGAAATCATGATTTCAAATTAACATAGAAATCTCCAGAGGCAATTTTAAGGGACTCATAAAACCGGAAGTACTCTTTATATGCATACCATAATTGAAACATAGAGAGCATAATAGACTCCAAATAGAACGACAAAGAGAGATAACTCTTACATCATCATTTTTGAAAAGACTTAGAAATACCATATTTTAGGTCTCTAAAACTCCTATAAGGGGTCAAAAAGTGACCCCACTTTTTAGATTATTCTTTTCATGCTGAACTCAAATCTGAAAAGTGTTTGAAAATTCATTGAGAAATAAGAAAGTTACAGACAAAGGTCTGTTTTCAATGTTGGCCCCTAGAAATCCCTTTTTCTCCCAAATTTTGATTTCATAATCTAATGAAGTAAGAACAGTATCAGAGTCATTCTGTATTCAAAATATTACAAGAAAATCATAATTACGTTAAGAGATAATGTGCCATGATTAATTTCAATTTAAAATAAAAGTTTTAAGACCCATAAAACCGGAAGTTCTGTTCTGATTGATATGAAACTTACAGTATATGTTCTACTAATTAGTTCTAACATACTTTTATCCTCAAAATAATTTTTGTAACGTTATTGTGACTTTCAAAAAATTCATCCCCCCTTCTTCAATGTTTGAAGTCTTATATCTCGAAAAATATCTGTGGTTAAAATTCACCTACGCGCACTTTTATATAGGATTAGGTCTCTAGAATTCATATCTTAAATTTAGGGGAGACGAGACATTAGAATTAAAAATACTTCGGCTTCTATAGAAAATTCAGTTTTCCTTTCATAGAAACCGGAAGTAACGAGACCGGAAGTCCAAACCTTAAAGACAGAACACTCTTACATAAGCTATTCACTAGTTATGAAATAAAATACCAGTTTCCAAAGGTACTCCTGAAAATTTGAGCAAAAGAATTGCTAAGTATAATAATAATAATAACTAGAGCAAAGCTCGTTGCAAAGCAACGAGTACGTCTTCCATCCTGTTTGACCGGAAGTAGCTTTCATTTTAACAAAAAATAAGAAATAACACCTAAAAATGGTTTGAATCAAAATCTAAAGCTATGTTGATTAATGCAGAAATAAGCAATTTTTGCTACTTCCGGTTAAACCGGAAGTGACAACGATGGACGGAAAATTAAGGTTTAGGCTTCCAGTGACATATGTTACCCAAAAACTTGTCAAAAATGGCAAAAATACGCGTTTTTCGACTACTTCCGGTTTGGCCGGAAGTGACGACGCCGGACGTATTATTTTGACTTCAATAGATAAATCTTGGCATTTTGAACAACTTTGCTTCTTTGAGGTATTACAAATTCTCAATACTTTTTGAGATATAAAGGAAAAACTTTCGGCCCCCCTTGGCCCTTAATTTTAGAGGCCAGCCCTTTTTTCGAGATATCATTTGAAAGATCTTGAAATTCTACACTTCTTTTTTTCTACATGCTTTAACAAAATATTTCTAGATAAAAAGTTATCGTAGAAAAGGTGTTAAAAATTTTGAAATTCTTGATAGGACTGTTTTTGGACCATAGCCAGCATCGGTGTTTCGTACTTCCGGTGGTTGAGATATACCAAATACATATCTCCAAAGGTTGCTCTATCAGCACTGAAAATTTCATGCTTCTGCGTTGAGTGCTTTTTAAGAAAACTGCCGGACAAAATGACCCTCCAAAACTCACTAAATCGCGAAAAACTCCGAACCGGAAGTGACGTCATCAAATTAAAAAAAAAACGCCTTAAGTTCATATCATTTGTCATCAATGCTGAAAGTTTCATGAAAATCCATCGACGCATTTACGAGAAATCGCGTGCACAAAATCGGTAAGAATAATAATAATAAGAAAAGTTGAAAAGAAACAACAGAAAAATAAGAAGGTCTTCCGTTGAAACGGAAGACCTTAATAAACAAGACGAAAACAATAGGTCTTTTCGACAAAAGTCAAAAAGCCCTAATAACTAGATACGATCTCGTTGCGAGCAACGAGAGGTCTTCCGTCCGATTCTGAAAAAAAAACGTAAAATCGAGCTGAAAAAGTAAAAAAAAAATGGACACAAGGGGGGTTGAACTCAAGACGCCAACACGAAAATCCAACGCTAAATTCTGCGCTCTTCGGACCACTGTTTCTTCTTCTACTTGTACATACGTCTACAATAGTGCATGTGTCTTAGAATTATGAAAGGCGGGTTACCATTCATATTTTCGCACAAAACGCCACGAGTTAATCTTCGCACCTTTTCTTTGGAATGTTCTATTTAAAAAGTGTGATAGCTTGAATTAAATTAATCAAAGAAATCCGACTAGTTACACTTCCATGAAAAGGTTGGAATGTTTCGCAAAAAAAAAAAAACATACCTTGCCCTACGACGGTCAAGGAATCAGACACCATTTAATATGTTCATTAGGCTGCATCAGATCTTTGAGAAAAAAATACTTGCATAAACTTTATTAAGCGCTCTTTTAAAATATGGTTTTCTTATCTTTGTCTTTTATATAAGTTTAATATGACTCAAGTGTGCATGGGAAAAATCCCAGAGGTCACGTTTTACACTTACTATATATATTGTCTCTTGAAAAACTATTACATGTACTTATAACCATGATTTCAGATCTGTTTTTCTATTATGCAAAACAAAAGGTTGTAGATATCGTATTTCATTTGTAGTTGTTCGAAAAGTTCATGGACAACTGTCATATCTTTTTCATTTGACGTCATATGCTATCCAAATTTGGTAGAAATATTTTAATAATAAATTCAAATGATATGTATTAATTTTTTTCAAAATATTACGATGTATTCAAAACTTATCCAGATTTTAAAAATGCAAAAAAGGGATCGCGGAGCAGGTCAAAATTTAGTCAGTTACAGATAATACACTAAGCAGTGTCTGTAATTATATTCTCCATAAAATGGAGCAAAAATGATAAACAACCTAGAAATTCAAATTAATAATTGTTACATCGATTCATATACCAAATTATGGATTTGTATCCTGCTTTGTTGAAAAGAAATAAACTTGAGAAGTTGAGTAGTCCTAACTGAAAACGGCAAAAACGATGACGTTTTAGAACATCACGGAAAAGCAGATAACGATGCAATTTTGTGTTTTTCTCCGTAAAAATCCTGAATAAACTCTAAAAATGTTGAAGAAATGAAGAAAATATTTCTCAAGCAAGTTGTGCATGTGTGTACAAATAGTACAGGCAGTATTGGAGTGACAGAGAATTTGTATCGGATGAGGATGATCTGTGAAGAAACGGTTTTACCATAAAAATCTGAACAAAACTTTTAAAAGTTGGAACGTAAAGGAAAGACATAGGCACTTCAGACTTTCTTATCCTGTGAAAGCAGAGTTAAGTAATAAAAAAAATTAAAACCTTAACAAAGGAAATTGTACAACGAAATCAATTCTTAAAAAATAAATGTCAAGTATTAGAAAAAGGATTTAATGAATGGGCATTGGGATATTGTGAGATGTATTGAGAAAGTATCTTTTAGAAATTTTCCACGCTATGTTTTGACGTTACATTGCCATTTAGTGTGCTCCACGGGTACAAAACATGTTGATTTCAAAATGAAGTAAATTGATTTCTGTTAAATTGAATGGAATAAAACTAAACACATCAACAAAACTAATATTTTTACATATTATAATGTGCTTATTTTAAATTTCCAGTAAATAATGTAGCGAAGATTGACATCGTCCACGAACTTTTCGAACAACCCTCATACATGTAGTCTCATCTTTTTTTTTTACTTTGAGAACCGGCTAAAACCAATTATAGATGACGTTTGAGAACACTCAAATTATTGCTTAAAACTGAGTTTGACACGGAATTTCAACGCAACTAGGACGTGTCAACCCAAGTATTCCTTTACATTTCATTTATCCATACATTAATTTATCAAGCAAATGCAAATTTATGCGAAATGGCGGAGTCTATGGAGGCAGCCGCCATTATGGACCAGATTCAGATTTTTAAATGTTAATATCTAGAATCTGGATTTATTAATTTTCAAACAAATCATATATCAAGCATCATTATAAGGGTTTCTATTAAGGTCAGACGACACGTTCCTCAAAAATATATAATTTTTCCTAAGAATTTGTCAATGAAGTAAAGGTACTAAAAGAAGTTTCCTTACAAAAAATTAAGGTACCTTACCTGGCATTTGGACAAGATACCACAGCGTCATATTTCTTATATAACCCTTATGCGTAATCTTCTGAATGGCCTATATCACAATTTTTGGTTTACTTATATTTAAAAACATTTTGAAAACAATGTAGATATCAGAAGAGAATGACAAATATGAATAATTATGTTCCCCAAACGGAGTTTGGGAACATGTGTGTATTATTAAGGTCTTCCGTTTCAACGGAAGTATTTTTCTGTTGTTTCTTTTCAACTTTTCTTATTATTATTATTCTTACCGATTTTGTGCACGCGATTTCTCGTAAATGCGTCGATGGATTTTCATGAAAAATTGATGACAAATGATATGAACTTAAGGCGTTTTTTTTAAATTTGATGACGTCACTTCCGGTTCGGAGTTTTTCGCGATTTAGTGAGTTTTAGAGGGTCATTTTGAAGCAGTTTTCTAAAAAAGCACTCAACGCAGAAACATGAAATTTTCAGTGCTGATAGAGCAACCTTTTGAGATATGTATTTGGTATATCTCAACCACCGGAAGTACGTAGCGCCGACGCTGGCTATGGTCCGAAAACAGTCCTATGAAGAATTTCAAAATTTTTAACACGTTTTCAACGATAACTTTTTACCTATAAATATTTTGTTAAAGCATGTAGAACAAAAGAAGTGTAGAATTTAAAGATCTTTCAAATGATATCTCAAGAAAAGGGCTGGCCCCTTAAATTAAGGGGATATTTTTCCTTTATATCTCAAAAAGTATTGAGAATTTGTAATACCTCAAAGAAGCAAAGTTGTTCAAAATGTCAAGATTAATCTATTGAAATTGCCATTTAGTGTCGTCACTTCCGGCCAAACCGGAAGTACAAAACGTATTTTTGCCATTCTGGAAAGTTTTGGGGTAACATATGTCACTAGAAGACTAAAACTTAATTTTCCGTCCGTCGTTGTCACTTTCGCCAGCGTCGTCACTTCCGGCCAAACCGGAAGTAGTCGAAAACGCGTGTTTTTGCCAATCTTGACAAGTTTTGGGGTTACATATGTCACTGGAAGCCTAAAACTTAATTTTCCGTCCGTCGTTGTCACTTCCGGTTTTACCGGAAGTAGCAAAAATTGCTTATTTCTGCATTAATCAACGTAGCTTTAGATGATTCAAACCATTTTTAGGCGTTATTTCTTATTTTTTGTTAGAAATGAAAGCTACTTCCGGTCAAACAGGACGGAAGACCTACTCGTTGCTTTGCAATGAGCTTTGCTCTAGTTATTATTATTATTCTTTTTTTTCTTATTTGTTCTCCGGTACTTTTTTGTCCGGAAGTGTTCTCAGAAACTGTTCACCCAACTGACCTAAAACATTTTTAGGGTTAATGGGTGTGTAGTGTAGATGTGCGGAACGAAGGTCATTTTGCGCGCATACGCCTGCACGTGCGTGCGCGTGCAACACGTGAAATGACTTATATACTTAATATAGCTATAACTTTTACATTTTTTAATGAAATGATTTGAAACTCATTATATAAAGATATATTAATAGTGTAGATAATGTGACACTGTCAAATTAGCACGAACTCACGCGCATGCACGTGCGCTGCGCTCTGATTGGCTAAAACAAAAATCTCAGTATCTTCTCTGGTTTTTGACGAAATGCTTTGAAATTTAAAACATAGTCATGAATTAGGATATCCTACAATATGATATAGAAAAAAGTTCATGAAATCACGCGCATGCACGTGTGCTGCAATCTGATTGGCTGACACTTTAAATGACTATATCGCCTTTGTTTTTTGACAAAATGCTTTGAAATTTAAAACATAGTCATACATTAGGATGTCCTGCAATATGATATACAAAAAATTTCAAGAAATTACGCGCATGCACGTGTGCTGCGATCTGATTGGCTGAAACTTAAAATGACTATATCTCCTTTGTTTTTTTTGACGAAATGCTTTGAAATTTAAAACATAGTCATTCATTAGGATATCCTACAATGCGATGTAGAAAAAAATCATGAAATCACGCGCATGCACGTGTGCTGCAATCTGATTGGCTGAAACTTGAAATGGCTATAACTCCCCTGTTTTTCAACCAAACAGGATGGGATTCAGAACATAGATAAATATAAGGGACTCCTACAATAAGGTATGGTCATCATGCACGTGTACGCACGTGCTTGCTTTTGGAACGAATGAAATTAGAAATACACTTGAATGAGTGATTTTTAATACTTTTAGACTGAATGTTTTCATTTAAAGTATATTACAGGGAATATGACACTAAAAGGGAGTTGGGGAGCGTTTGGGGAACATCTGTAACGGTTTCCGTTACAATTAGCACTAGTTTTTGATATAATACCAAGAGATACAAAACATACATTTGAGGAACGTGCCTCCTGACCTTAACCATGCGAAAATAATTCAAAAATATTGAAAAACAAAAAAGTTAAAAAATACGTCTTTTAAATTTGCATCTGGTAACGACATAACGACAGGAAGTACTGACGACGAACGAGATGTCGCCTCCTGGATAGTAATTACCACGATCTATCATCCCTGAGAGTTTCATTTTGATATCTATTACAGTCCTTGAGATTAACCGTGGACAAAATGTCATTTTAAAATCAGGAAATGTCCCGTAACTTGGCACCAGAAGGGAATTTCCAAAAAATCTCTCGGATAAATTAACTTCAGATAACAACACATTGTTTCCATGAATATCATGAAAATCCATCCAGTATGAAATTGTTTTTTATCATAACCAAAATGCCCGGAATTATATTATTTCATTATAGGTTACGCTTCGGTACCATTTCACTCGTTGATAGTGGTCAGTCAAGTTTCTAGTTCCGGGTATGTGGTGATCGCTGATTGTTTATGAAAACGACATTGTTTAAAATTACTATTTGAAAAATAAATTAAAGAATAATTTTCCAATATTATAGTCTAACTGGGTTGTGTATTTAGTGTGTGTGTGTTGGGGGGGTGGGGGGGGGGGGTTACCTAAAGAAAGTTTTGAAAAACTGCATGCTGTTAAGCTCATATTAACTACTCGTACATGTATGTCATTTACCTATTTAACGCCTACCCCCACCCAACCGACATCATCCCGAAATAATTACCACTGAAATTCCTGGAACTGACCCTACCTTTTTTCATGCATGTGAGTTTTATCTAATTTAAACAGCATATTTTATGAGTAAATGATAAAAAACCGTTCAATATTGGGATTGAAAAAAGGGTGTATTGTTTCAATTAAAATAAAGATTTTATTACCAATGCAAAACAGAGTTCCTTTCAAATGTTTTTACAAACATTCTATGGAGTATTGCTTAATGTGCAATCTATCTATAGTGTATCAAATTATTGTCCTTAAAATTATTGTATTTTTGTAAATAATTGCATTTCAAATATTTGTCTTCATCATATTTATATACAGAAAAACAAAATTTATTCTACATTACTGGGTAGATTCTGGTTTATTGTCATACCCGGGGATATTTTTTTTTTACTTTCACATTTGGAAAGATGTATCAGATTTATACAATCAAACAACAAAATTGTTGCTTTATTTAAAATGAAATTTAAAATGAAATGACTTTTGAACTCATCCTGTATACTTACAAAACAATTCTTGCCCGGAAGTTGCACCTTCTGAGGTGTAAATTTACTGTCGTCCAACATGAGAGAAGTGTAAAACAAACAACTCATACACCATCATTGATACAATTAACTATTTTTTAAAAAAAATTAGAGAAAAAGGTTCTATACCTTTGATGGATACTACTTATAACAACTTTTTTAAAAAGGTAATAATAAATAATGATTCATACATGTGATTCTTCCGGTGGGAGGCAAAATCTCCCGATTTTTAACTCCCCCTGCCGCCCCTCCCGATTAATTTTTAAATCTTCCCTGTTTAAAATAATTCTTCAAAGTAAATATATTTTGCATTAATTTTTATCATGTTTCTTAAAATTGCTTGGAATGAAAATACATTGAGATAACAACGGCAGTGCAATAAATTTTCACAGCAGTAGGCTTCGTAGTAATCAACATGAGGTAGTATAATTCGGTTGTAAAAATTAGTGATACACAACTTGATAAATGACCATCGATGTTTTATTGTTGAATTGCTGAATGCAGAACATTGTAATTAGTTGCCATCTTCTAATGCTGCGGTGGTCATTAAAAGATACGGTTATGATATAGGTCACACATTAGTTAAAAATAGATCAAACTACAGGGTGTTGCTAAAAAATATACCTGACTCTACTTTGTTGTATTTTTAGAAAAGTTAATTTTATCTCTTCATATTCTATTAAAAAAAATTATTGACATAAAATATGTTACATTAAAATTTATGTTTTACTTCACTTACTTATTAAAAAAAAAATATACCTCACTCTGTTTTATTTTTTAGATAAAAGTTAATTTTATCTCTTCATATTCTAATTAAAAAACAAAATACTGACACAAAATATGTTACATAAAGACCTATGTTTTTCTTCAGTTACTGGTTGATGTATCAATACCATATCAAAAATAAAATTTTATTCAATGTTTTAATGATGATGTTAACTCTTAATTAATTTCAATGAATTAATCTTATTTTGATTCAATTTCACTTCTGGTCATTTGAATAAAAATTTAAACATATTATTTTAAAGCTAGACATTATGAAATAAAAATTATTTTAAACAATAAAGAGGGAGAAGACATTTTCCAAGGGGGTTGGATGGTCTTTTGTGATTTGAAAAAATCTCCAGCTTTGAGACCCAAACTCCAGCTGAAAAATTTCAAATCTCCAGTTGTGATTGTTCAGTTCTGTCACATGTATGATGATTCTTTACAATCAAATTAGGAATGTTACAAAAAAATTATAGTCAATGTTTGACATAACGTTAACCTGACGTCATGATTCCACTATTCAAAAATAGAAGTATCACTGATATGAACGATGAAAAAACATCTTAGAGATGGATTAGAATCATAAAGATTCATATTTGAAAACTCCTAACCTTGTTCTATCAAAATTCATGAAGAACTCAAAATGTGTTTGCTCATGGGCGCAATCATGTATCAACATGTGAAGTTTGATAACACCATCTTGAATGGTATGTTTAAAACGGACCTAAACACTAATTTAAGAAAAGTGAGGTCAAGGTCAAAGGAAAGGTCAAGATCAAAAAATGTTGATGCAGTTGCATAGCTCTCATCAATATCTATATGAAGTTTGATGAAAATATCTTGGATAATTTCTTTCAAACTTAGCTTTGAACGGAGCTAAACACAAAGTGTGACGGAAGGACAGAAGGACGGAAGACGGACATGACAAACACTATATGCCCCGGCCATATTCATGGCGGGGCATAATAAAAGCAATGATATAGTGTTTTAATGTTGATTTTTTTTAAAACTATTCCTCTCCAATTTTCTGCCCATGCAGGAATCATGTGATCTAGGTGGTTATATGATAAAGTAGTGTTCTGTCACAGAAGCTTAAAGATTTTTCAGACTCTTATAATTCTTACCATGCAAGTAATGCATTTTTAAAAAACAAACACAGTCCATTTGTCAGAGATGACCAAATCTCAGCAATAGTATAAGTGGATAAGGATATTCTTTTCCAGAATGAGCAAGGAGATCATCATAACCTGAGTCCTCTGTCTTAGGAGCATCGTTTATTCAAAGTGGATAAAGTATGGCCGTTGGGTGCCTCCTTTAATTTTATCATATCTGATATGTTTGAAGTCTAAATTAAACAACATTATAGGGGTTTGATTATTATATTATTGTTAAGATATTCAACTTTTTATCTAATTGAAAGTTGGCAATCTTTCATATTAAAATAATTGCTTAACTATAAACACATCTCTTTCCAAGCTTGCTTTCACTGCACAACAAAACAAATATCATTTTTAATCATCTTCCTTCCTTCACTAAAACAATCAATCCAGTTATTGATTGAACTTCTAGGAAGTCTTTTGTCTTAATTAATTGTGTACAAATTATTATATGCCACTGCAAAGGAATTTTCAAGAAATAGCTTATTAAACTTTACGAGTAGACTGAGTCAACCAATTTTTTTGTCACGTGATCCACAAATTGACATCATTTTCACATTGTGACCTCACAAACATTGGAACAAAATATCTCAGTATACATGCTATTTATAGAACGTTTGACTCTGTGTGTGCCAAACTTCATTCTGATCTGAGTTGTGGGTTTGTAAATACAGAGATAGTTTGCGACCTTTTTGATCACCCCTTGTATTTTTGTCTTCAAAGAATTTTTTTTTATTGATTTATAATAATCTCCTTTTGTAAGGGGGGGGGGGGGGTTGGTCCTTCATTTTTATTTTTTGATCTCCTTTTCACAAAAGGATGCTTTGTACCAATTTTGGTAAAAATTGGCCCAGTTTTTCTTGAGATGTTGAAAATGTGAAAAGTTAATAGACAAAGAGACGACTAGACAGACAACTGGTGATCAGAAAAGATCAGGTACTGTATAGGGGGAAAATAACTTGCGGTGATAATATTTGCTATATTTACGCTGTTAATAAATCAGTGAATTCAAGAAACAGTGAATAAATTTTCAATTATCTCCATGTTTTATTTGGAAATTTGAGAACAGACTACGATAGGTTGATATACATGTACATGCAATACATGGCCATTTCAGTAATTACGAGTAGTACTTGTCATTCAATTATTTTAATTATCATGCTTTACTTTAATTCAAATCAGTAGATAATAACCTGTGTTTGTTCAAAAGCTGTTTTAATGGTTTATTCCCCGAATGGCTACTCGGAAAAAACAACAAGTAATTATCACACTCAATTAAGGGGCCCTCTAAGGGGTACAGGTAGACTTACCTGTATGAATAATCTACCAGAATTTAAATAAAATAAAACAGTTTTTTAATTCATTTTTTTTTTATTATTTGAACACTGGTATACATGTAAATAAATATTTTGTATGCATATTTTTAAAGAAAAATTTTACAGGCACAAACATATTTAAAACTATAAATTATCTTGAAGTTCTATTGTTTAGCAGCACTGATTTTCACATTATAAATTAAATAGCACTGTTTCACTTTCATATCACACATATTTACAATATTTACAAGTCATTTAGTCTCCATGTTTCATCACAACTAAGGGATCACTATCCAAGGCACTGGCGTCGGAAGCAAATTGAAACTGTGGAGGGGGGCTAAGTGTAAAAAAAAAGTTCTGTACCTTCTATAAAAAACCTGACAAGCAAAAACTATTAAAAAAAAGGGGGGGGAATGTCCATTTCCCAAACACGAAAATCCCAAAGCTTCATCAATTAGCTTATTAACTTAGGAATTCCTTAAAAATCAAAGTGATCTGTTTTTACCTCGAATCATCTATATTTATTATAAAATTTGAAACATAAACCTTTGTATTTTATGATGATTTAAAAGAATGTTTTAATAATCAAAAACGATAAATACATGCATTAAATTCAACAAAATTTTACAGAAATAATTTATTTATCATACATAAATATGTTTTTTATGTGTTAATTTGATATTTAAAAGAGTTTGAAAATTTTGCACAACAAGGGGATAATAGTTTGTAAATTCTCAATCAATACTATTGAATAGTTTGGAGAAAAAAAAATAAAATTTAAGGTTTATTTATTTATTCAGTATATTTCTGAAAAAAAAAAACTGAATGAAATTAAAAAAATCAATAAAATTGAATGAATATATCTGATTGCTTAAATATTGCTTATCCAGGTAAACACAGGTAAGTCTACCTGTACCCTTTAGAGGGCCCCTTAATTGAGTGTGATAATTACTTGTTGTTTTTTCCGAGTAGCCATTCAGGGAACACACCGTTTTAATAGCCAATACTGCATGTTTCACCAATCAAAACATGTGGGCCATGGGTTTTGATTACCCATGCATAACTAATGTTACCACGTGTATTTGTTACCTGCATTATCATGCATATTGGTTTTTTATTGACATTTTGGTTTTAAAAAATTGCTCATATAAATATCAAACTTACTGAAGATGTGAAAGGATATTATTTTGTCGAACTACATAAACACATTTATTTCTGTCCAGTGGTTTTTTGCCGCATTAATTGTATTGAAGATCTCTCATCTTAATAGCGTCTATAGGAAAGTCATTTGATGTTTAGAGTGAAGGAATTTTAATAACTGCACTTGTTTTAATTAATTATTTATTAAATTTAACAATTTTATATTAACCTATCCTGTTGTTCGTGAAATAAAGACATAAAGCTGATTAATGTTGTTTACATGTAGCTATGATATGGATTAAACGGATATAGACAAGGGAGGTAACTTTTATTGTATATACCAATTCCGTGAATTCAAGAAACCGCGATTGTGTCAGATGAGAGAAAAACATGAAAATTACAACCCATGAAATTAATCCCGTATACAGAATGCTAATAAAGTTTAATGAAGGCTTTTTGGGGGGTTAAGAATTTTCAAAGTATACAATACGTGTGATTTTTTAAAAAAGATTTGAAATAATACTCCATATAATACTAAAAACAAATAACTTTAAATCATCTTAATAGAATCACTTCTCATTTTTTGGAAAGTAAAGCAAAGGCATGCTTTACAGCTTTTATAACAAAAGTCCAGTGGGCTTCAGAGGTCACGTGAGTATGATGAGATTTTCAGGCTATGACCACTTGAAACTGGCTTAGACTTAAATTGCAAACATTTTACAGTTGGAAAAGAACTTTTTAAATATTATCATATCATATTAAGCATTAATTAAGTTCTAGGTATGAACACATTATATGAATACTGGAAATCTAATGTTTGTCCTTCCTCTCTTTATTTACCTTATCTAGATTAGAGAATTGTGCACACCAGTGGTATATCCCAGTGTAGTCCAATTGTGTACCAACTACCAAGTTTTATTGAAATCAGGCAAAAATTGTAGATTTCAAAAACCACTGGAAAGCCAGACAGATGGATGTCTGACACTGTGATATTGCATGAACTCTTAATCTTTTTAATCACATTTTACCAGAGGAACTTTAAGTTACCCGCTGCATGCTTTGATTTAAAAGCCTCAGCCACTATTCTTTAACAGAAAAATTATTTGTCAATTTGAAATTTTTGGAATGAAATGAGGAAAACTTTTGGGTAATCTGGGGCTTAATGCCATGACATCATCTTATTCTGCATAAATCAAATATTTTCAGATCTGAACTTCAGAAAATATACAGATTGTTTTATATTAATATGACTAAAACATAAGTAATCAAAGATAACGATGTTCCCCTCTCAAATGTTATGCATCAGTAAGGCAAAATATATTTTCTAGTGAGTGCATGAGTGCATCATGAGATCAATATCCATGCAGGTTTGGTTTAATCTGAACTTACAGCTACTTGAGAATGGACCTGCTTCAAAAAATTTACCCTATTTATTTATCAAGAAAAAAATCTGTGAGTTCAAACATCTGGAGCAAGTCTGGAAGAGTCCATCCTAAAGTTCATCTCCCACGCAGGTTTAAACATAACAGGCCATAAAAGTTAAGAAGTAGTCCAAAAATTTGACCCTGGTCACTCATTAGGAAAATGTTTGTCAGACTCAGCATCCAAAGCTGGTCCGGATCTCCATCAGTACATACACCATCCATACAATTGGTATGTATGGATAAATTTAACTTCTACCTTTACCTGGTCACCCATCTGGAAAATATAGGTCAGATTCAGCATCCGAAGAAAGTTTCAAAGTGTCCATCTCTAGATGTATCATCCATGCAAGTTTGGTTTCACAGGTCCAGGTAGGGGTTATACTTGCATGGTATTGGATCTGCTCCTAAAACTTTAACCTGGTCACTCATTTGGAAAACAAGAGGTACTGTGAGCACAGAGCTCACTAAATGATACCCCTGCCTCCCATATGATAATAATTGCAAAGTCCATGTTTTGCTCTTGGAGACATGAAAAAATATCAGATCAGAAAGTAAAATAAAAGGTGCACAACGGCATTATGTAATAAAGAATTGGTGAAAGTATCATTAAATTTTATTCAGTGGTATAGGAGGAGTTGCAGATAAGAGATGGGCCCTTCAATATCATAGAAAGAATGGTAGTGTCAATGTTTTGCTATGGGAAATCCAAAATATGTTCTTTCAAAAAGTAAAATATGCTCAATGGCACTATCCCTAGATGCATCATCCATGCAAGTATGGTCCAGGTAAGATGTATAGTTACTTGGTAATAGACCTGCTCATAAAACTTTAACCTGGTCACTTAAGGTCAGATCAACCATCAAGGAAGTCTGAAAATGTCTTATCTCTAGATCGATCAATGCATCTTCCGTGCAAGTATGATCCGGTAAGGTGTATACCTACTTGGTAATGGACCTGCTCTTAAAACTTAAACTGAAGTTATTTTTTTTGAGAAAATCAAAATTGTACACAAAACAACACTGCAAGTGAGTCTACGTCACTTTAATACTTTTGCACCGTCACTCTGACTGTACCCCTTGAACTGAAGACGAGATATACCTATGGGCACAAGCTACTTTTATGTTAAGCATTAGAGTCTAATGTTTATTAATGTTAAAGTTATAAGCAGCCTCAAATTTCTTGTCCAAGAAGTCATGTACAATTACAACTAAAAAAGAATCACAATTCTGAAATTCTGACTAATATATCTGAAAGAAACTCAAGTTGCACAAGTGAAATGATAAATATCAATTATCCAATGAAAATTTGATCCAGATAAAGACCCAGTCTACATCCAGTTAGACAGACAAACATGGTGATTTGTTTGCCAGGAAGGAAGAGTATGATAATATTATATAGAATACTATATTTAGTTAATGAATGTACAAAGGAAAGAGTGTTTTTAAACTTAAATCAGGAAACATAAAAACCTGAAGATAATGAAACCTCTTCTGCACAAGATCTGTCAGTTTCTGGGATTCTTTCTTTCTCCATTGCTCCATTCCATCCACTGACCTCAGATTCAAGAAATCTGAACTCAAGGTTCTGAAGATCAAATAACCAAAGCTGAATATTAGATCTCAAGATTTAACATTGTGATATCATATCTAAACCTTGAGTTTATCAGCATCAAAAAAAGTATTCTTCATTGAATTGAGTTATTCCTGTGATATAATTTTTTTTAATCCTCCAAAAGTACATTTGTATTGCATCATCATAAGAAATGTACCATCTTTGATCTGTGATTAATTCATACAAATAATCAAACACCTTATTGTTATTGTCTTAAACTGGCAAAATATGACAGGCTAATGGAAGGACAGAAAGATGAAAAAACAGGATGGAAGATGGACTTGACAAACACTATATGCCCAGGCCTTTTTTGTATTAAAGCATAACAAGAGGCCCATGTGCCACATTGCTCACCTGAGCACTGTGGCTAGAAAATAAGCAAAATCAATCCAGTGTTGAAAAAGCTTCAATGCATAATAGGTCCCCATATACCTCTAACAAGAGGCCCATGGGCCACATCGCTCACCTGAGCACATGGGCTAGTTAAAAAACACAAATCAGCTTGGTATTGAAAAGCTTACTTGTTAGGTGAGGGGGATTTGAATTTTCTATTACTTGAGAATGTCACTATATAAATAAAGCATACATGTATAATGTTGCCAAACTTGAAAAGAAGATTTTTAAAAGATTTCTCCAACATATTACTTAATCTCCCATTGCAACCCCTGGCTAACATCCCCCCACCCACCCCCGACAATATTTGAACTAGAACTGTCCAATAGGGACGAATACCCCCCGCTGGGTTTTTCAGAGAATGTGCCAATTCAAAAATACTTTATGGATCTAGAGGTGTTCACAATTTACTTACAAAAATTTGCAGTGAAATATAATTGCTCATCATGTTTCTTAATGAATGAAACAAAGGTGCAACCAAATGAAACATCAATACTAATACATTGTAATTCCATTGTAACATTATTTTTTTATTTAATTTTTTTATTTCTGCATTAAAAAAATATATTGCAATTATGTGTTATGTCACTCTGCAAACTGATTGTTGAAAAAAAAAATCATATTATACAAAATCAAATTAATCTTGATAACTTTATATCAAATTCATTTGAAAATAAAGAGCTGGTCATCCAGTAATGAAGTGCTTTGACAGACAATAAATTACAATTAAGAGAATAAGAGAAGAGAGATCTTTAATTCTTGTGCCTGATTCCCAGGAGATTACACATGGTTGATAATGAGATGCCTTAATGTTCAACTTTCCACACCAAACTCATTAATTTATCTTAAACTGGATGCATGTCCAGTCATTATTCCCAAGAGACAAATGAAATTACATTATCTTCTGTGCAATGTAAAAACTGTTTTTAGCACTTGATGATGTTTTTTTTTTTTAAGTTTATATGAGTAGTTTTAAGCTGTAGTATTTTTGTACAGATATTCTAGATTCTATGTCTCAAACCTTATACATGAGCCCAAAATGAACAAGTCAATTAAAATAAAAAATAAAACCTGTAAAATGCAAAAAAAATGAACAAAAAGAGTTGAAAATTCCAATTGCACACCTTCATATGGTGAATAATAAGTGTACAAATTTTCAGATTAATCCTTGCAATAGTTTCTGAGAAACGGTCTGGACAAAACCACAAAATAAAAATGAAAAAACACCTGTAAAATTCAAAATAATAATCGAATCAAGATGAAAATATCAGGTGCACAACTTCATATGGTGAATAATATTTGTACAAATTTTCAGACAAATCCTTCCAATAGTTTCTGAGTAATGGTCCGGACAAAATCTCGTCTACAGACAGACAGACAGACGGACAGACGGACAGACGGACATGGTGATTCCAATATACCCCCCCTAAACTTCGTTTGCGGGGGGTATAATAAATTTAAATCTTCACTACTTGCAGATGCTTACACGTCAATTTGACTAAACAAAAATTTTCCTGTTCTGGAGAAGATTTTTTCCTATATACATGTATTCTATGTACATGTATATCATATATGCAAAACTTCCCTCATTATGGCCACACCTATCCCCCAGGGGTCATGATTTGAACAAACTTGAATCTACACTACCTGATAATGCTTCCACATGAGTTTCATCTTTCCTGGTCCAATAGTTCTGGAGAAGATAATTTTTAAAAGATTTTCCCTATATATTCCAATGTAAAACTTTGATCAGCCATTGTGGCCCCACCCTACCCCTGGAGGTCATGATTTGAACAAACTTGAATCTACACTACCTGAGGAGGATTCAACATGAGTTTCATATTTCCTGTCTCCATGGTTCTTGAGAAGAAGATTTTTAAAGATTTTTCCTATATATTCCTACGTAAAACTTTGATCGGCCATTGTGGCCCCCCTCGGGTTCATGATTTGAACAAACTTGAATCTACACTACCTGAGGATGATTTCACATGAGTTTCATATTTCCTGTCTCAATGGTTCTTGAGAAGAAGATTTTTAAAGATTTTTCCTATATATTCCTATGTAAAACTTTGATCCGCCATTGTGGCTCCACCCTACCCTGGGGGGTCATGATTTGAACAAAATTGAATCTACACTACCTGAGGAGAATTCAACGTGAGTTTCATCTTTCATAGCCCAATGGTTCTCGAGAAGAAGATTTTTAAAATTTTTTCCAATATATTCCTATGTAAAACTTTGATCAGCCATTGTGGCCCCGCCCTACCCCTGGGGGTCATGATTTGAACAAACTTGAATCTACACTACCTGAGGAGGATTCAACATGAGTTTCATCTTTCCTGTCTCCATGGTTCTTGAGAAGAAGATTTTTAAAGATTTTTCCAATATATTCCAATGTAAAGCTTTGATCGGCCATTGTGGCCCCGCCTACCCCTGAGGTTCATGATTTGAACAAACTTGAATCTACACTACCTGAGGAGGATTCAGCATGAGTTTCATATTTCCTGTCTCCATGGTTCTTGAGAAGAAGATTTTTAAAGATTATTCCTATATATTCCTATGTAAAACTTTGATCGGCCATTGTGGCCCCACCCTTGCTTTGGGGGTCATGATTTGAACAAATTTGTATTTACACTTCTTGAGGGTGATTTTCTGAGTTTCATCTTTCCTGGTCCAGTGGTTGTTGAGAAGAAAATTTTTTTTAAAATGCCATTATTTTTTCACAAATTTATTATTTTCTCCCCTTGGAAGAGGGCTTAACCTTTCATTTGAACAAACTTGAATCCCCTTCACCTAAGGATACTTTGTGGCAAGTTTGGTTGAAACTGGCCCAGTGGTTCTTGAGAAGAAGATGAAAACGTGAAAAGTTTACGACAACAACAACGACAACAACGACGACTACGACAGACAACGGACAAATTTTGATCAGAAAAGCTCACTTGAGCCTTCGGCTTAGGTGAGCTAAAAAGGCGGGATGGGTGATTTGAATTAATTTTGATGGTCCATTGTGACACCGCCATACCCCCGGGGGTCATGATTTGAACAAACTTGAATCTACACTACCTAAAACTGCTACCTTATAAATATGACCAATCATGGCTTTGATGATCTTCACAAGAAAATTCTCCTATATATTTCTATGTTAAACTTTGATCCCAAAATGTGGCATCACCCTACCCCTGGGGGCCATGATTTGAACAAACCTGAATCTACACTACCTGAGGATGCTTCCTTATAAATATTACCAATCATGGCTTTGTTGATCTTCACAAGAAAATTTTTCCTATATATTTCTATTATAAACTTTGATCCCCAAATGTGGTCCCACCCTACCCCTGGGGGCCATGATTTGAACAAACTTGAATCTACACTACCTGAGGAGAATTCAATGTAAATATGACTAGTCATGGCTTTGTTGTACTTGAGAAGAAGATTGTTAAAGATTTTTCCACTGTATTCCTAGGTAAAACTTTGATCATCCATTGTGGCCCCGCCCTATCCCCGGGGGTCATGATTTGAACAAATTTGAATCTACACTACCTGAGGATGCTTCCACATAAATATGACCAGTCATGGCTTTGTTGTTCTTGAGAAGAAGAGTGTTAATGATTTTCTCTATGTATTTCTATGTAAAACTTAGATCGTCCTTTGTGGCCCCGTTGTACTACCGGGGGGGGGGGGGGGGGGGGGGGGGTCATGATTTGAACAAACTTGAATCCACACTACCTGAGACCAGTCATGGCTTTGTTGATCTTGAGAAGAAGATTGTTAAAGATTTTCCCTATGTATTCAAATGTAAAACTCTGCTCGGCCATTGTGGCCCGGCCCTACCCCTGGGGGTCATGATTTGAACAAACTTGAATCTACACTATCTGAGGATGTTTTCACATTAGTTTCAGCTTTCCCGTCCCAGTGGTTCTTGAGAAGAAGATTTTTAAAGCATGCCACCAAATTTTCACTATTTCTTGATTATCTCTCCTTGAAAGAGGGCATGGCCCTTCTCTTGAACAGACTTTAATCCCCTTCACCCAAGGATGCTTTGTGGCAAGCTTGGTTGAAATTGGCCCATTGGTTCTAGAAAAGAAGTTGAATATGTGAAAAGTGTAGACGGAAGGACAGAAGGACGCCTGACAAAATGTGATCTGGTGAGCTTAAAATGATTATTTAAAATCTTAAGCATATGCATGTCATTTTTTCTAACCTTTGGTATCCATGAGCATTCCCTATTATTTTGTTAATATGGCTGACAAGGTTGGTGTTACCCTCTGCCTCATTTTTTAGGGTGAGTAGCTGATGCCACATGTAGTACCAAAATTCTGCTGCAGTATTCTCTACTCGGCGTCTGGCTACTTCATGTTCCTTTGTTGGCTGACCTATAAAACGAAATATAGGCATGGAGGGATCATCTGTACAACTCAGGGATGGGGTAATTGAAAAAAGTAATAATTATTGTAATTGACTGTAATTAATTACATTTTTTTAAGTAATTGGAACTAATTTGTAATCAAACATTTTTTCAATTACTTGTAATTGCAATTTAATTAATTACACTGAAAAAATACCATGTCATTTCAAATACTTTTTCAATTACATTCAATTACTTTATAATTGAGCTGTTCCAAGCAAAAACCCCCCTTATGTCAAAAATTTTCGAAAATGACTTTTTTCTTGAAAATTGATGTAGAACCTTAGGTAAATATAACCTCTAAATATTACAGGCGTATCTTGCTCCATTACGGATTTACAGGTATTCAAAGTATGAAACATTTATACGGCTGACGTCATATTTTATAAATTTTCTATTGTAGCGACATCGACAATGTAGCAACGTAATAAAAACATGAATTACTTATACACAATAACTTAGTATTGTATTGCCATTCTGATTAATATATATATGCTTAATTTGTTGTAAATATTATTCAATTTTTTTTATATTAATTAAAAATATGTCTCACTGGAGTTCAAATAGTCCTTTAATTTGCTGACTTAGAGAAAACATCACAAACAATTGATAGGTCTTTTATAAAATAAAATTCACTTTCAATTTTACCGTTAAGTTCAGCCCAAATCTTTCAAAACCAATTCCCATCAATTTATTTTTTATAATTGCATGGTTTTACTTGTCCAACCTTTGCCTTCAAAACACTGACCAAGAGACAGCATTAAGGGGCAGGGGCTTGCGCTTTTATTAATGAACACGACATAAGGATTTTGTAAAGTATGGTATATCAATGTAAATGGTGAGTACCATTTATCTTTTTTTCTAAATGCTCAACTACATATGCTTTTTCTTTGCTTAATTATGTTCTCATTTGTTAAAACATAGGTAATCAGAGATTAAAGAGCTCACCTCAACGAATGTTGTCTTTAAGTAACGCAAAGTCACGCAATTAACCAACAAAAAGTGTACATCCAAAAATGCAAAATTTATGCAATTTTGATTTGATACTTTGGAACAGACCTATATGAAAACTTCAAACTAGTTCTTCTTCATGAAAACGTAATTAAAATCCAGCATCTGAAGCAAGTTTGAGAGTTTTCATCCCTAGATGCATCATTTGTGCAAGTTTGGTTTATATAAGCCTAATAGTTTCTTGGTAATAGACCTGCACCCATAACTTTTACTGGTCCATTATCTGGAAAATGTATGTCGAATTCAGCATTCCAAGCAAGTCCATTAGTGTGCATCCTAAGATGTATCATTAATGCAAGTTTGCTCAACATAGAGCTCAAAGTTACTTGGAAATGAAACCTGTATAAAAAACTAACCTTTTCACTAATCCAGCAAAAATGTAGGTCAGATTCAGCATCCGAAATCAACCTAGTAGAATGCACCCTTAGATGTACCATCCATGCAAGTTTGGTCATTATAGGGCTCAAAGTTACTTGGAAATGAATCCTGCACCAAAAACTTTAACCTGATCACTCATCCAGAAAATGTGGGTCAAATTCAGCATCCAAAGAAAGTCTGGTAGTATGCATCCTAAGATGTACCATTTATGCAAGTTTGGTCATTATATGGCTCATAGTATCTTTGAAATGAGACCTGCACCAAAAACTTTAACCTGTTCACTCAACCAGAAAATGTAGGTCAGATTCAGCATCCGAAGCAAGTCTGGTAGTATGCATCTTTAGGTGTATCATCCATGCAAGTTTGGTCACTATAGTACTCATAGTTACTTGGAAATGAGACCTGCACTGAAAACAAACCTGTTCACTCATGCAGAAAATGTAGGTCAGATTCAGCATCCGAAGCAAGCCTGGTAGTGTGCATCCTAAGATGTACCATCCATGCAAGTTTGGTCAACATAGGGCTTAAAGTTACTCAGAAATGAGACCTACACCAAAAACTGCACCAAAAATGTTAACCTGCTCCAAAAACATTAACCTGGTCATTCCTTTGCTGAAATTGCAGCATCTGAAACTTTGACTGGTACAATGAAACACACTAGAAACATCATCCGTGCATGTCTAATCAATGTAGGACATAGAAGTACTTAAAAAGAAAACTGCTCCCAAAAACTTAACCTTAACCTGGGACGCCGACACCGACGCCGAGGGTGAGGTGAGCTAAAAATATTAGAAGGAAAGGGGGAGGGCTGCAAGGAAAGAATAAATATATAAGTACTAGTATAAAGGCAATTTAGACTAGATATATACATGGTAAATCTGTAATCTGTAATTTATGAATAGTTAAAGTGTACTTTTCAGATTTCAAATTATGAAATAACTAATTAAAACATGACCTGAAGAACTGAGAAAATGGATAAGGCATTTGATTCAGCTTTTTAAAAAATTGTATATTTTCTACAATCACGTACATGTAATTAATATATAGAAGATTGCCAAACATACAGCCCTGTTGCAACCACTATATTGAAATAACGACCACTATTGAAATAATTATATCAATAGTAGTTGAGAGTGCATTTCAATAGCAAACATAGTTAGTAACCACTATTGAAGTACGACCACTATTGAAATACTTATTTCATTAGTGGTTGAGAGTGCATTTCAATAACCAACATAGGTGATAACCACTATTTAGATACGCCCACTATTGAAATAATTATTTCAATAGTGGGTGAGATTCATTTCAATAACAAACAGAGATAGTAACCACTATTGAAATGATGTTCACTTTTGAAATAAAGATTTCAATATGGATAAAATTATTGATTTCAATAGTGCTTTGAACAATGAATCCAATATATATTGAAATAATAATTTCAGAAGTTGCTGACGCGGTGAAACCTTTCTTTCAATACTGTAGTATTTCAATTGTGGTTGAAACCCATGGTAACCATATTGAAATGTAGGGATGTGCAATTTTATCGGTACATATCGGTATATCGCGATTTTTTGCTGCGTGATACCTATCGTGATACGGAGATCTAAATACCGGTATTTAGGTTCATATTATAAAGTATTCATTTATTTGTTCAATCTTTCAAATTACAATTACAGAAAGTCTAAAAAATGTTGTAAAAGGTGAAAAGAACAGTATTTTACCATCCAAACATGATTAATTTTATGTACATAAAAATTTCAAAAATTTTAAATTTTGTTTTTCAGGCATATTTTACAAAAAATAATGACTATTCATTTAAAATCATTGTAAAATTTGCTTGTAAAAATATCATGATATTATCGTGATATTTTGGAAACAAAATCATGATATATCGCGATACGAAATTTTTGGCGAGACCCATCCCTACTGAAATGCACTCTCATCCACTATTAAATAATTATTCCAATAGTGTTCGTATTTCAATAGTGGTTGAAACCTATGGTTATTACAGAGAAATGCACTCTCACCCACTATTGAAATAATTATTTCAATAGTGGTCGTATTTCAATAGTGGTTATTACCTATGTTTGTAATTGAAATGCACTCTCAACCACTATTGATATAATTATTTCAATAGTGGTCGTTATTTCAATAGTGGTAGCAACACAGCCCCATCTATATATAAAAACAAAATTATGAGAGTCGATCCTCTTGCGCTTTACGCATAGATCTATGAAAGTGAAAGTTAGACTTATACTTTCTCAATATTTAAGTCAGTTTGGTGATCCGATCTGAAGTTTAAAAAAACATACATGTCACAGTTTTTTTATTTTAAAAAACAACAAGTTGTTATGAGGCAAGTTTCACAGGTCAACACTTATAATATATCATGAAGGTCCTCTGAAAATGTACCAGTAAGTCAAAAGAAAAAAAAATATTTTAGAGACAAAGAAAAATGTGTAAGTCAGGGGCCTATTCAGAGCAGCTTTTAAAGTCCTCGACACAAATGTACAATATTTGATTACCGTCTTCACAGATTAAAAAAACACAAAGAAATTTTATAAAAAAGAGAACATGTTTTACATGCGAAATCTGCACATTGGACTGTCTTTCGATTAAAATGCTTCTCATATATTAGTAAAATATATTCTATCCCAGTCTACCCAACATTTTACACACATACAAATAAGTTCCATTGTGTGCAGAAGGGGGAGAAATGCTGGCCATTCTTTGTCAGTTCATTAACATCAAATATTCGAACATCTGACCATCCTTACCAACTTACAAGGAGTCCATGTGTTCTGAAAGTGGGGGGAGGAGTTGAATAGGTTACTTTTGTGTTAGTCTTCTAGTTAAATTTACATGGAGACTGGTCCTTCGGATGAGTCTGTATAAACCGCGGTCCCGTGTCGCAGTAAGTGCTGGCAAAAAGATCCCTCACTGCTCAAAGGCCGGTTATAGGACAATATTTGCAACTCTCCACCGGTAAGTGGTGGCGTCTCCATATGAGTTAAAAATTCTCGAGATGGACGTTTAACAACATACAAACATGAATCAATCTATTTAAATTTAAACATTGAGAAAGGGTCATCACCTGAAGTTTCACAAGTTATCTAGAACCTTTGTTTATACAAGATATTTCTGAAGTTATCTAGAAACCTTTTTTATACAAGATATATCTGACTTTTGTGTTTGACATCTGTAGCGGACAGTATATAGGGAACTTATACTGCCCCACTAGTGAGCTAGCTTTTATAGTGATGTGGTAGAGTCTCTCTCTGTTTCAGGCAAATTAAACAACGGCGAGCCTGTTTAAGCATTGGATGGGTGATTGCTCAAAAACATGGAAAGCCATGGAAAGTAATGAGATACAGGCCTATCTAAATGACATGCAAAATTTAGGAGCTTTTCAGACAAACATAATTATGTATACTTTGTGGTGTCAATATCATTCATTTAATGATTTGTTTGTATCTTTCATTATAAGCACTTTAAACTGAAATTCTGTATCATTGCAAACGTTGTTTAGGCCACACCAATTTGTAATATAGTTCTTCGGATTTTCAAAAATAAAAAGTGAGGCGAGCGAGCGAAAATATTTTACAAATATTATTTTTCATTTCAGGTTTCAAAATTATGAGGCGAGCGAATATAATTAATATCAGTGGCCAAAATTTCTAAGTTCTTCTCTTTTTTCTATTATTTTTTCTGGACAAGAATATATTTTCGATGCATTCATAAGACGTTAAATCGCGTCTTTCTTTTGTTTATCGTAAATTGCAATTTTGATATAGTTTCTGTACTTTCATTCCTACAAATTTTCTGTTTAATTCTTTGCAAACTTTTAAGGTCATGTTAGGTTTTGAAATCACAATTGCATCGCTTTTTGAATTTTCTTTATTCTAATTGAACAAATATCGTCAATATTTACTTATCCTTGTGTGTACTGTGTTTTTCATATGTTGATGATGTTCTCTTTATTGTTTCAATACAAAACAAAGCTTCAAACGTCTCCTCTGATTCCATTTCTATTGCTGTGTATGGAACTACTTAATAACATTGGGTACAAAGTTTGTACCCAATGTTATTAACTATAGTACACAGGGGTGTGCAATTGAAAAAAAAATCAAGTGCTATCCCACGGGCTAGTGGCAGCTTTCAAGTTACTAGCCCGAAGTAAAAAGTTACTAGCCCAAATAGAGGGGCAAAATTTAAAATAAATACTAATGTTCAGAAGAAATTGTTTGCTGAAAAAGTCCGAGTACTGAGGTCATTCTTTTTAAAATTAAAGGTTCTCTCTATTAATATTAATCACACATAAATTATTATCAAAAAAAAAAAAATTAATTTAAATAAATTATCTTCTCTTTTTCTGATCATTGCACTAGCTCATTTAGAATGAAATCAAAATCATTTTGATTTCATCTTAAATCATTAAATACACTGGAAATATATTTTATGTGAGTCACAAAACACTAATCTTTCATTTGATTGGGTGATCGTAAATAATTTAATGAGATATCTGCATGTATTGACCTTAAATGGCAGAATAGAGGAAATTCGGATTAGGAAAAACGATTGTTTTTGGTAATAAATAAGTCAGATAGAACAGCAAAACAGATAAGATTATGGAGATTTATTGACAGTAGGAGCATGTTGTATGGAAAATTCTAACTGGCTGGGAATTTTATAAAAAAAAAAAAAAAACGAGTGAAAATACCGATTGTGCTTGTCATGAATTGCGTGTGTAGTTATATTTTTTTACTATCCAGACTGGCTACCTCCTTGCAGAAAACAACTAGCCTGACCCCCAAAAATAGTAGCCCCGACGTCAGGAGATATACTTATTGCTCACCCCTGGTCATACGAACAGTTACAAAGGCATCTAGCAAACTTCACAGACTGACTAAATCCCGCGCTTCTGTCAAACAAATTTCCAAGTCTTTTTGTTTTGTGTAAAAAAGTCGAGAAAAAAATTGTATTCAGATATTTTTGGACGCGCGCGCGGATTTTATTTTTATAATATTATAATTTTAATTTGTTGAAAATAGAAGCGGCGAATCCAACGAACTATATTAGAAATTGGTATGGCCTTAAGGATAATTATTTGAACAGCAAATTAAAAATTGCATTTTTATACAACGACTTCCATCATTTTATTGTCTCCTGATGGAATCTCAATATATTGATAAAATAAACTTCACTATTATTTCTCAATTTATTTTTTTTACATTTGCATCTACAATATCAAAGAGTTGTCTTGGTACAGGTCCACTAAAAATTATAACGCTTAAATATTTTCCCATGCACATACATGTATGTTTAAAAAAACATGTCAGAACGTTTTTCAAATCATTCAACAAAAGTGTTTATAATATGATAAATACTCCTAGCTCTCTGATTTTCCAAGATCTAGCATTGTGAAAAAAAAAATCAGGCTATGTTCACCTGTAGTGTTCTTCCTGGTGAAAATTACGAACATTTACTTCTTGCTACGTTAGACGAAAAGTAGATCGGGAAAATCCAAACTGATAACAATATTTTGGAAATGTGGGGTTTTTTTGGCACTCAATTTACACTCAGGTGAGCAAATATTGTGCTTACAATCATGCACATGAAAAACAAATCCGGGGGGGTGGGGGGGGGGGGGTGGGGGGGCCCCTCTCCGCATTTTTTTCTAAATGTAAATTTTCACTGTTAACATTAGCATGCAATGATGCCCACATTGGTGTGGTTTAACAATTCTGTCATTCAGTTTTGATTGGTGTTAATTCCTGTGCAGTTTTCTTGACATATGATAAGTCCAATCAATTTTTGCCAAGACTTCAGATTAAAAAAAAACATATTTCAACAGGGTTCGACACTAACGGTAGACTGGGGGCCCGAGTCCACCAAAAAATTGGAAGGTCCACCAAAGTCCTGGACTAGGTGTACCGTCAGTCCACTCAAAATTAAAACACTGTATACAAAAAAAAAAAAAAACCCAGTAAAATCCCGTTTTTTTTCTTCTTTTAATTGACATTCGTAACTCAAACATAGGCGTATTTAAGTCTTGCCCCCCCACTTTTTAAAAAGAACAAAATCACAGCTATTTTTCCGCAACATTACCTTTACTATAGGAAATTCTCATTGAATGGATCCCCCCCCCCACTTTTTGACCATTGTATAGTTATAGTCATATCGAAGAATTGTGGAAAAAAATTGGAACCCCCCCCCCCACGAAATAGGATTTTAGGTAACTTTCCTTTTTTTTTTTTTTTTTTTTTTTTTTTTTTGCTTGTCAAAGAATTTCTGGAGTTGAGCCCCCCCACTTTTAAGTTTTTTTTTTTTTTTTTTTTTTTTTTTGCTTGTCAAAGAATTTCTGGAGTTGAGCCCCCCCACTTTTAAGTTTGTGACTACGCCTCTGTCAAATTATTTAAGTCTTCCATACATGTACCTGTATTTTACAAAAAAAATAAATATAAAATGTTTTCTAGGTAATCAAGGAAACCTAGCAAGTAGATATATTCTACATGAAAAATTGATGACTCCAATAAAATTGAGATGTTAGAACATTCAACACAGACCTTGAAAAAGAACCATGTAAAATTCGTGCCAAATTAGCCAGTCTCTCCTCTGTTTACGTAATGCACAGAAAGGTGTGAAAATTACACTTGGTAACAGGAAATCGCTTCACACTGTTGACCAGTTTGGAGATAATTAGAATTGATTGACAGCTGCATTAATTTATGCATTGTTTATTTTTGTTTATAGATTTGTAAATGGCTGTGATTTACATTTTATAAACACGGAATCTGCAGTTTCTGTTTTTTCCTTGATATACATTATATCACATAAAAGAAACAAAAGATCATCTGAATAAATATTAAATTGAAAAAAAAAATAATAATAAATACATGTACATGTACTTATGTCTGTTTTGAATTGCTGTAAAAAATGTTTTAGCCATAGATACATGAAAAATTAACTTGTTTTTCTGAACAATTCATATGTAATTAATAATTGGAATTTTAAATTTCATATACACTTGGAAGCAAAATAAATGCAGGTTTTTACCAATGTAATTTAATGATACAATTTTTTTTTTAATTTGTAGATTTATACTTTTTTTAAGTTTTACAATATTGCTGCAAAAATCCTGACTAATGGATTTGTTTCTGTTGAATGGTTAAACCAATCCTTTATAAGTCTGACTGGAATAGTTAGTTTCAAGCCTTGTGTAATGATTCATTTATTAATTCAAACATTTATGAAGGTCCACTAGATTTTGAGAAGGTCCACCAATAATTTTTGACAAGTGGACCTGCGGTCCACCAAGGTAAAAAAGTTAGTGTCGAATCCTGTTTCAAACTACTCTTCCTTCCTTTTTAAATATATTTTTACACTCAATATCATCATTGCCTGTAATTATTTTTTGTCGTTGTTGAATAAGAAAGAATTGTAAATCTATATTTTAAACAACAGTTGCATGTTTTATTTAGTTTAACTGAAAACTTGTATCAATTGTACACGGAACAGAATAATTGTTGAAGTGTTGACAAATTTTATGTACTTAATCAGAACACTCTTAGGTCATTTTAATGTGTAATGCACATGTAGTTTGACAACAATCAGAGTCAGATATGTTATGAAATAGACAAAAATCATGAAAGAAAATATGCAGAAAGCATGACGAAGAAAATTCTGTGACGTAAAAAAAAAAGCATGTAGTTGATCGCAGTTTTTGTTGCAAAACAATGACGTCGCTTTTTCTATTGTGACGTAAAATTCTGTCAGATTACATAAGGGGGGTTTTTGCTTTGAACGGATGCATGATATATTGTCCCCACGACCTCCCCATTATACTTTCTTTATTTTATTGCAAAACATATTCTCAGTCCTTCAATTATACAGAAGATGTAGTTTCTTTCTTATCATTATATAAAATTTGATTTTTTTTGTTTTCTGTGTACCTGAATTTTGCACCACCATTCTTAGGTCAATTCAGCTATGAAACACACATAATTTATTATATTTCAATTTCTGTTGTTAGTTCAATGAAGAATAAGAATATGTGGGTCAAGAAAAAAAAGAAAAGGAATAAGTGTGTCATTAATGATTTTCTCTCTCGTTGGTATTAAGAAATAATTGCCCTCCAGATCTCACCTGTAAATTACAATTAAAACAAATCAACCCTTCTAAAGAGGTATTTATTCCTTGAATTAGATGACAAAGCCAATGCATGGAGATAATTATTTCCTTTTTTAAGGTCTTCCGTTTCAGACGGAAGACCTTATAGTGATTCTACTGTTTTTTCTTCTTATTATTATTTTTTTCCCCAAATCTTGTCGGCAAGATTTCTCAGAGATGGCTGGACGGATTTTTCTGAAATTTTCAGGGATGATAGAGAATGAAAATACCCCGAGACATTTTTTTCATTTTTTCGAAATTTACTTCCGGTCGTCAGATATGTCCGATTTCCGCTTTTTAAAAAAATATTTGATCCGAGTGAGATCTCAGAAACGGTAAGAGATTAAGACACCAAACTTTCAGGGATGATAGATCTTGATAAGTAGGTAAATCCATTTGACGGGTTAAGATTGTCCGTCGTCACTTCCGGTTGTCACAGGAAGTGTTTATAAATATCTAAAATTTCAACTTTTCTTTTTTGAAATTTTTTTTGCATCACATCATAGCATTTTACTTGTAGTGTTGAAATATGTCAGTCCCACCGGAACCAAAAACGGCAACTTCCGGTTATAAGAGAAAAACTACATAATTTGAGTATTTTTCTTTCCCATAAATATTTTTTATAGATAAAGTATTTGGAATGATTTTTGGATATATTATTTAGATTGCAAATGTCTACAGTAACGTCAAATATCTTTGTAAAATTCACTTCCGGTCGCGTGATTTCCTGTCCTCAAAGTTAGAAGTTATCATAGCTAGATCTCGTAAACGGTAAGAGATTAAGACACGAAACTAGTAGGGATGGTAGACCTTGATAACTAGACAAATCTATGGAGTTTAAGATCGTCCGCCGTCACTTCCGGTTGTCACAGGAAGTGATCAAATAAATCAAAATTTTTAGCTTTTCTTTATGGAATCTTTCTTTGTATTACCTTATAGCATCTTATTTGTAGTTTCGAAATATGTCAGTCCCACTGGAAACAAAAACGACAACTTCCGGTTATGAGAGAAAAACTGCATAAATTGAGTATCATACTATCCCATAAATATCTTTTATAAAACGAGTATTTGAAATGCTTTTAGGACGTTATTCAGACTGCAAATGTCTAGAGTAACCTCAAATATCTTTTTAATTTACTTCCAGTCAAGTGATTTTTTTTGTTCTCAAAATGAGAAGTTAACATTAGAGAGCTTTTAAACTGTTACAGATCAAGACACTTTACTTACCATGAAGACATAGGGTAAAATGCGTTCACCGTCACTTCCGGTCGTCACAGGAAGTGATTAAAAATGATTTTTATAAGTGTTATGAAGACTATACTTGTCTAAAGTAACGTCGAGAATCTTGATAAGTTATACCTCCGGCCGTTTGTTTTCCTGTAATCGTTGTAAATATTATGTGCCTTTTTTAACATAGATAAAAGTTCATTCATACAGAAAAATAGAGGAGAACGGAAGACCGTTTTGTTGCTGTAGCAACAAGAGTTTCTAGTTTTTTGTTTTTTTTTTGTTTTTTTTTAATACATTTATTTCCAATAACATACTAGATGCTGTCATGAGTAATACCCGCACTAATGTGTTTGCCTCTAAATACACACCCGTACATATTGGGCTTTCCAAGGAAAAGTCAAAATAATTCTATAATTTACACAGTACTTGTATTTGTCACATAGAATATAACATTCTCAGACCCTGTGACTTATGACTCAGTATTTTATATACTTCATAGGCATCGGAAGGAAATTGAAAGGGGGGCTAAACCAACAAAAAAAGGTAAACCCCAATTTTCAATACATAGAAAACATATGGAAAATGTCTATCTTTGCAAAAAAAAAAAGGGGGGGTTTAAAGCCCCCCTAGCCCCCCCCCCCCCCGGCTCGGACGCCCATGTGCTTGAAAAAACAGAATCTAATTAATGGTGTGAATTAGATTTTAAAAAATGTTTTGATCATAATTGGAACCTTCTTTAATTAAATAATGCCCCCCCCTCCAAAAAACACCACACACATACACACCCTGGATCTCACGAAACGTACATTTTTTTTTTAATAGGCTTAAAACATAGTTTGTTATGAATTAATTTATTAAAATTTGTTCTTAAACTTTACAGTCATGTTTACATGTAAACACCTTTTGGAAAATTTCTACATCACATTGGGTTGCGTCACCCGTAACATATTTTTAGATTAAGCTTCACTCGGCACACCTCGGCTGATTCGTACTGAACGGAATCATCCAAGGTTTACATAGCATGCACATGGTGCAGATGTGTATGGAAAATATTCATTTTGTGTTATAATTGGATTATATTTCATGAAGTTAACAAGACTTGTGACAGTCGGTAAGTACAAGTTTAAGTATAGATTGGGGTAAAATAAACCGAAAGGTTAGGTTAAAGTTCAAAGATCATTGCATGGCACAGTAGTCAAATTTCACATTGTGAAGTTATCTCCCGTTGTCCATCTGACATTCAGTTACTCACCTACTGGTGCAGATCCAGATTTTTTTCAGGAGGGGGAGGGGGGGTTCACACCTCAGTCATAAAAATGCTAGCCCAGAATTTCCTCACAAGCAAAGAAAAAAATGAAAACAAAATAAAACTAGATCTTTTTGTCGTACAACAAAAACGGAGGGCTTTTCGACCCCTTGAAAAGAAAAATCTTAAATTAAACATGAAAAAAAATCAAATAATACAATATCGCAAAAGTTCTTTTCAGATCAATAGTGAATTGAAAACATAACGATTCTCTTTGTCCACCAGTGTCTTCTCAAAGAAACATAACTCTTTCATAAATATTTAAAACATACGAAAATGAACTATTTTTCAATCCACTTAAACTCATATAAGGGGTCAAAAAGTGACCCCACGGCCAATAATTTTTAAACTGCACTCTTTATGCTTAATGCAAAACCAAAAATAGTTTGGATATTGGTTGAGAAATAAAAAAGTTACAGAGAAAAGACTGTTTTCTGTACTGACCCCTAAAGTCCCTTCTATTTAAGGGATTTTTCTTTCCATGACCTTCCCAACTCGAGACAATGAGAAAGTCATTATTCATGTGAAATATCACGAGAATTACTTACTCCCCTTTTCAGATATGGAACATTGTATCATTTCATATTTAACATTGAAATCTCCATAGACAATGTTAAGGTACTCATAAAACCGGAAGTACTCTTTATATGCATATCAAAATTGAAACATAGAAAGCATATTAGACTCCAAACAGGTTGACAAAGAAAGATAACTCTTACACTATCATTTTATGAAAAAGCTAAAAAATACAATATTTCAGGTCTCTAAAACTCCTATAAGGGGTCAAAAAGTGACCCCACGGACAATAATTTTTAAACTGTTCTCTTTATGCTTAATGCAAAACCAAAATTAGTTTGAAGATTGGTTGAGAAATAAAAAAAGTAACAGAGAAAAGGCTGTTTTCTGTACTTACCCGTAAAGTCCCTTCTATTTAAGGGAATTTTATTTCCATGAACTTACAAACTGTAGACAATGATAGAGTCATTACTCATGTGAAATATCACGAGAATTGCTTACTTCCCTTTTGAGATATGGGACATTGTATGATTTCATATTTAACATAGAAATCTCCTTAGACAATTTTAAGGGACTCATAAAACCGAAAGTACTCTTCATATACATACCAAAATTGAAACAGAGGAAATATTAGGTTCCAGAAAGGTGGATAACGGGAGAAAACTGTTGCACAATTATTTTTTGATACTACTGAAAAATACAATATTTCAGATCTCTAAAAGTCCTATAAGGGATCAAAATGTGACCCCACGGACCATAATTTTTAAAATGCCCTTCTTATGCTTAACTCAAAACCGAAATAAGTTTGAATATTTGGGGGCAAATAAAATAGTTACAGTCAAAAAACTGTTTTTCTATTCTGGCCCCTAAAATCCTTTCTATTTTAGGGAACTTTGTTTTCATGACCAAACCTCTTAAAGACAGTACAAAAATTATTATTCATGTGAAATATCAGAAGAATTGCTTGCTGTACTTTTGAGATAAAGAAACAAATGTGATTTCAAATTTAACATAGGAATCTCCATAGGCAATTTTAAGGATATTATAAAACCGGACGTACTCTTCATATACATACCAAAATTGAAACATAGAGAGAATATTACACTTCAAACAGATTGACAAAGGGAGATAACTCTTACACTATCATTTTATGAAAAGACTAAAAAATACAATATTTCAGGTCTCTAAAACTCCTATAAGGGGTCAAAAAGTGACCCCACGGACCATAATTTTTAAACTGTTCTCTTTATGCTGAACTCAAATCTGAAAACTGTTTGAAAATTTATTGAGAAACAAAAAAGTTACTGGCAAAGGTCTGTTTTCAATGTTGGCCCCTAAAAATCCCTTATTTCCCGAAATATTTGTTTCACAGTCCGATGAAGTCAGAATAGTGTTAGAGTCATACTGTATTCAAAATATTACAAGAAAATATTGATTACTTTAAGAGATAATGTACCATGTCTGTTTTCATTTTAACACAGAAACTCCCATATACAAATTTAAAGACCAATAAAACCGGAAGTTCTGCTCTGATTGATATGAAACTTACAATATATGTTCTACTAATTAGTTCTAACATATATCTGTGCTCAAAATAATTTTTCTAACGTTATTGTGACTTTTTAAAATTTCATCCCCCCTTCTTCAATGTTTGAAGTCTTATATCTCGAAAAGTATCTGTAGTCAAAAATCAGCTACGCGCACTTTTTCATAGGGTTAGGTCTCTAGAATTCATATCTAAAATTTGGGAGTCTAGTTACTGAAAGTAAAAAAGTTTTTGGCCTCTTCAGAAATTTCAGTTTTCCCTACTTAGAAACCGGAAGTGACAAGACCGGAAATCTAAAACTTTAATGACAAGATATTTTGACACAAGCTGTTTAATAGTCATAAAATAAAATACCTATTTTTAAAGGTACTCCTGAAAATCTGAGCAGAAGAATTTCAAGTCATATTCAAGGTCAAAGGTCAAGGGTCACATTGTAATTTACCCCATGTTTCTATGACTTATAGTTTTAAAGTTATAAGGTTAAATAGTAAGCACAAACGCATTTAAGGGCAGTAACTCAATCAAGGAGTCACCAGATCCTTTTGCACTTGAACATAAAAGTTTTGCCTAAAGTCATATAAGACATTAAAAAAGGTTTCATGTCTTTGCGGTTTACGGTTTTGGAGCAATAGCAATAAAAATGTTTTTCGTACAAGGGGCAATAATTTTTTATAGGGTCAATCTTAAGGGACGAGAATGAAATTTAAGACACAGTTTTAAAAGTACATATTAATGATGCATAGACGTTAAGCATACGTTG
>NW_026920306.1:0-16864 GCF_032062105.1 Saccostrea cuccullata
AGATACGATAGAATACACGCACGATACGATAGGATACACGCACGATAGAACACAAAATTTAAAAACAACGATGGGGGTATTACAAAATCAATTTAGACGAAAATATCTTATTTAATATCGTACTAGATGTTCAATACAGATTTCATTTACAAGATCTATATACTAATTAGTATGGAGGTCATAAAAAAGAATTGAAACGTTTTAAATATGATTGATTTAATACTTATCGATACAGTCCCTGAAACGTTCTCTTTCCCAGTTTTCCGTTCGCTCACCGTTCGTTCCGCATTCGTTCCCCTTCGTTGGGCGTTCACCGTTCCCTCTTCGTTCACAGTATTGCGTTCATCGTTCACCGTGTGCTCGCGTTCACCGTTACAAAACGTTCACCGTTCGCTCTTCGTTCCGTTTACTTTGCGTTCACCTTGCGTTCACCGTTCACTTAAGTTCAGTCTTCATTGTCATTCGGAACTTCGAAGTGAAAGGACTTATCTTTTTGATGGTAAGGATTTACACGTTTTTTGATTAAATAAGTTAGTTTCGTGTTTAAAGAATAATTATTTCATTGCAAAAATTATCTATGATATTTATATTTCTATCATTATAACTCAGCTGTTACTTATTTCATAATGTTCCCTTGAAAATTGTTAATACTTTAAAGTACCTACATGTATGTAGAACGATGCTAAAATATTTAATTCAAAAACGGGCAATGTATAAATGCTTCACGCACGGCATCAATTTGATGTGATTTTGGGACAAAATATTAATAGATGTATAATAATTAATCCAAATCTTTTACAGGACAAAAATACTTTAAAAAAATTTTTTTCTACAGTAACACATATTTAAACTACATGTAGGTTTAAATTATGAACAGTGTGCAAATATTCAGTTAATTGAATATTTTTAGAGCTAATTAAATTGATGGTGTGGTTTTAAATTTTAGAAAAGACCAACTGTTAAAATAGTCTATTATTAGAGAAGAAAAATTCCCTCCTTCTCCGTACCTAAACATGTTTAAGAATATCTTTTTTGTATTCAATATAATTTAACCCCCCTCCTCTGTGCCTTTTCTCCCGAAAAAAAAATCTTATTGAGTTTTTTTCAGTATATTTTAATTAATATTTCATTTTCATTGTAACACAAGAAAAATCAGTCTTAAAACCAACATCAAACAGTCATCAAACAATAGTATTTTAGTATAAACTTGTGCCGACAGTAGTATTTTAAATTGACAGGGAAAATGTTTCACATTCAATTTAAAACTTAATTTCCAAGTATATATTCGAACTTTTTTTTTTTCTGCAAATGAAATATCAATCTAGAAATGATAGGGAAAATATTTAAAATTTCTTGGAATATAGTGACTCCTTGCCTTCGGCATGTTCGGTGAAACCAATTCCACACCTCCACTATTTTGTTTGACAGCAAAAGCACCTCTACAAATATATAGCACGGACTTCCTGTAAACTGTTAAATTTAAATGAGGAAAATAAGAGCCAAATGGATTTGTTAATCTAAAAAAAAGAATAACCTTTATTGCCTTTATTGCTTGGAATATTTAGGAAAAATAATCATAATTTTTATTTGATACAACATAAATCTGAGAATGGAGGGGGTTATCTCTCTCTCTCTCTCTCTCTCTCTCTCTCTCTCTCTCTCTCTCTCTCTCTCTTTTTCTGTTCAATAAAAACTATGACAACACATTACTTATTTGTTTTGAAAATTTAATTTCACTTATTACAAATAATTTGAATGCCTCTTTCCAACATTTTACCGAGTATAATCACGGCCGGGGAATGTCTACAGATTCATGAAGAAGTGCGCTAAAATACCGTATATATCGCCTATAAGTCGGTCCGCCTATAAGTCGGTCGTACTTTTGAGCTTATTTTGCAGGGATTTGCCATTGGCCCGCTTATAAGTCGGTGCAATTTTTAGGCAGAATCAGATGGCAATTTCTTATAAATGATCAAATGTTTTACCCTGATATTAATTAATATTTTAAGATATGAAGTCGATATTAAACTTTAGATAATAAAAGATAAATACTGACATCTCAAAATTTAAAAAAAAAATAAAATTATTAAAACGTGCATATAAAATACATAAATTTTTGCATAATTTATAATGCATAAATGATATAATGTATCCATACTTTGTTCAACGATAACTATTGAAAATGTTTATAGAATTCTACGATTCGCCGTCCAGAAAAATACATGTCTTTGTATACTGCCTATAAGTCGGACATAGACTTTCGGACTAAAATTTAACTCCAAAAATACCGACTTATAGGCGAGTATATACGATAATCGTCATAAAATAATAAAAAGGCTTATAAATATGGAATATTTTGCAGTAGAATTGAAATAAAACGAGAATTTTTATGCAGTATGATTACAGTCAATGTCAACAGATAATTGTGAATTTAAAAAAAAAACCGTTATTTTACTCGAGATCGCTTTGGCGCGGAAATACATATACGGTTGTTTCAACACCGTACAATGTTAATGAATTCATTCTATAAGTAGCAGTTTTATCTTCAGAAGTCCACATTATTTTATTAGTGAAAAGAATAAGCATAATTATTTACTATATAAATAGATTAATTCATTTTTAAATACACGCGGTAACAAATACACGTTTGAAGGCGATTAAAATCATGTTACATGTATTAAAATATCGATTTAAACATAGGTATGTGCAGAAAAATGTTTTTATTAAATAATTTATTTTTTTCCTATTTTATAGTTTATCTCAGTAGTAGTTTTATCTTGTAAAGTCCAAATTATTTTTTAACTACACGCGGTAACAAATCACGTTTGACAGCGATTAAAATCATCTTATTAAAATATTGATTTAAACATAGGTATGTGCAGAAAAATGTTTTTTTTTCTTTAAATTTTTTAATTAATTAATTCATTTATTTATTAACCTATTGTTTATCTAGAGTAGTTTTATCTTCTAAAGTTCAAATTATTTTTTAACTACACGCGGTAACAAATACACGTTTGTCGGCGATTAAAATCATGTTATTAAAATGTCGATTTAAACATACGTATGAGTTTTTTTTTTTATCTATTTATTTCTCTTTTGTTTATCTGTTATGTATTTATATTCATTTTTGACATTTAAAATTATGAATAAAAGAATAATTTCAATACAAGGAAAAGACCGGATGATTCCGAATAAATCGTTCATCTTGCGTTCACCGTTCGTTCACCGTTCACTTTGCGCTCGCGTTCACTCACCGTTCACCGTTCACACATCGTTCACCAAGTTGTGTTCACCGTTCGCAAATAGTTCACTCACCGTTCGCTCTGCGTTCGTTCAGCGTTCGTTCACGTTCGTTCAGCGTTCTAACCGTTCAGGTGGGAAAGTAAACTTTAAGGACTGTAAGAGAAGCCACGGTTAATTTAGAATGTTAAACAAAGTATGAATGAAAAAATCTTGAAAAATTTACACTTTTCTTCGACCTTATTTTATTATTTCTGTATTATTATACAATGTTATATACATTATACATATAAAATTAAATAATAATAATAATAATAGCGACTATTAAGTTTATTTTGCATTCTTTAGGAATAATATTGATATTGCGATCATCACTACATTGTAAGTCCTAGTCCTCCTCTGAAAAAAGACAAACCTCGCCCTTCAAACAGTTTTTATTGCAACTGTTTCCCAAAATGACAGTGACTCATCAATATATCTCATGTAATAAACCGTCCTTTGTTTATAGAACTTGCCGATATCAAGCAACAAGTGGAGTGCAATTTTTGCCATGTTCTGATGTTTTTCATTAATGCACAAAAGTCATCCAAACGACCAATATCTTCCATTTTCCTGATAACATCAGAAAGAACACTGTGAATTTTACTCAGCATCTTGTCCAAACTCACATTGCTGCTGACGTTTACTTTCATGAACTTCATTTTTTTTACTCTCAACATTTATACACACTGTATATCCATTACTGATTTTTTCTTTAAGTGCAGGTAAGTATATAAGGAAAGTGAATAGATTTATATAGCTTTTTTCAGTTTCTGAATCAAGTTTTATTTTACGTATGCTGACCCCTAACCTTTACCTCGCTTCCAAATGGTGTAATATGCTATGTACACTGAACCAAACTTCTTAGTTTTCACCTTACATTTTTTGAAGTTTTAAAGAACAAATGCAAACAATAAATGATTTCTTTAATTCTAGGTGAACTTTAATTCATAATTAAGGTCAATGTTGCATAAAGAAAAGTCGCGTTGGTCCATTTTTGGCCGTGTGAATTTTTGAAAAATCAGAAAAACTCAGTTTTAGTCGAAAATATGTTAAATTTCAGTTGGACCCTTGGTGACTTCATATAAAATAAAAATGAGGTAATTTTGTCTTTTGTCTATGTATTATGGTATAAATTTCGTCATTTTCCTAAAATCTGGAAAATTCTCTAAAAATGACAAAAAAATTAAGCTGTTTTTTTTAATATTTTGCATAGCCCCCAACCTCTGATCTAAATTATTTAAATATTTAATGAAAGAACAATTTCAGAGGATCCTCGTCGATTTTTTTTTTTGGATCGCGGAGTGGGCTCATATTTTTATCAAAAGTTAACCAGCTCAGTTTCACCCATTTTCTTTAAAAAATCAAGAACATTGCAGTTTCACAACGTCTGAGTTTCCATACTTTGACTCTCGGACGAAGTAATTTTGTATGAACTGAAAGCACTTAGTCTCTACTTATTTTGATGTTTGAAATAGGGCGTTAGGACTTGGTTAGTTAATTGGTCCTATTGACAGGGCCATTTTATGGAGTTTGTGAACCTGCCTCTTTTATGTAAGAATCTCGTCAGAATTTTAAGCAAAGTAAGCAAAGTACCCTCAAAATGAAAAATTCACACAAAAAATCTATATGGAGTATGACCACCACTCGCTCTAATTACTTCACGACAATTTTTACTATTGGATACTGAATAGGAGATTGACCCATCTGCTGCTACACCTACTGTATAGTTCTTTCCAAACAGTCGAAATTGTGTGGAAAGGGAGGCTTTGAGTTTTCTCATAAAATCCTAATTATGTTCAATGGGATTAAGACCTGGGTATTTGACAGTGTATCTTCACACAGATGCCTTGCAGTTAATATCCTAGAGAATGAAGCACGGATGTGCACCGATTCTACAGAATAATAAATACTTGGACTGATATTAGACTGTCACGAGCACGGATTTTTTTTTTGGTTGTTCTTTTTTAAACATTTTTGTATGATTGAAATTGTTTGTTTTCATGTTCCGAGGATAGTTTCTGGACAACTTACCAACCTTTTACCCGGTGTGATGCGAAATTTTATCCTCAGACGAAGATCAAGGTCAATTCCGGTTTGGTTGAATTTGTCAAAAACTTTCAAATTGTGTTATTTTGGTGATCGATGAAAAATGACGCACAACATATAGAAATATGTGCTAAAGTGGGTTTTGATACTGTTTGTTAATTTTTAAAAGTAATATCAAGTACAACTAGAGAGTTTACTATTGCTAGCAATAGCGTATGTAGCCACGAACTGTTCCCCTAATTCCATGGCAACTATTGATAATTTCGGACAAGACTTTCATTTTTTGTATCAATAAAACAATACCCATTAGCTAAGATTTTAACCATCAATTCTTATAAGTCCTTTCAGTTCTTTGATTAAAAAATAAAAGTTAAAGATTTTTCACTTTCCTTAGTCTCCATGGCAATAATCGATTATTTGAAAATTGTGAATGCGAATTGCACAACTACAATTATTAATCACTAAAGAAAAGGTTTCATGACGAATGTTCAAGGGACTATAGAGTAACCTTCCGGACAAAATTCGTCTCATTTTTTAGGTTTCCATGGAATGGTAGACATTTTTAAACTAAATGACCATATCAGGTTCAGTCAAAAGACTATTTCTACCTACGTAGCTATTAATAGCTACCTAGGTATTTAAAGCTACCCAAAGTAGCTATTTTTATCTACTTTATATAATTTTTGAATTTTGCGACCAAAGGACTAAACGGTGCAACATGACTAATACCATTTTTTTTCATACGATCACACAAATGATGAATGCAACAAAATTTTGGGCCAAAAATTATTACTTCCTGAATGGGCAATTTTACATTAGTTTCTATGCAAAAATGACAATATACGAAGTAATCATTTTTTGGCCAGATTTTTGTCATATTCATCATCAGCGTGACTGTTTCAAAAAATTTTGTGCTCACCATGTTGTGCCGTTCCTGCATTTGGCCACAAAATGCAAGTAAAGCAGAAAGTAGGTAAAAATGGCTACTTTGGGTAGCTTTAAAATAACTAGGTAGATATTAATACCTACGTAGGTAGAAAGTTCTTTGGACTGGACCTGCGGTAGGCACAGCCAGCTAGCAGTTATCGTCCTTTGAGAAACGTTTCAGAAAGATTGTCCAAGCCATCTTCGAGAAACAACCTGGACAACCAAAAATTGTGTACAGTCGCAATATGTCGTCACAAACTTCGTTCGGGACGACATAATTAAGCATCAAAATAAAAGTGAGTAAAATGTTGTGCAAAGATGGTCCAGATATTAATATTCCAACGACTCTACCTTCTATCTCAATGGTCAATTTGCCAAAGTTTTGTGTTTTTAGTAAAACCAATTTTTTTTTCAATTTGATAACGATCACAAAAAATGCAAATTACACAAAACACGCAAAGTACAAATTAATTTATTGCCTCTAAGCTTCGTCACGGAACATTGGTTTTCATCGGTGATACTTTAGTTTCTTTCTACAGTTGTTAAGAATACTCATTTGTGCAATAATTTGAAAATATCATACCATTCAATAAATAGTTTTAAAATAAATATATTGATTAAAGTGAGTACTTAGAAGTTTTGCTTATTGTGTGGCACGTCAAAAGCACAAAAAATGAGCCAAACACAGTTTCACAGTTGGATAAACTAGGTTTTTTACTGTAAGCTATACAGATGAACTATAGTTTTCATGTGTAAATCTATATTTACCGGTTGTTAATTAACTATAGTTTACGAATGGTAATCTAAGTTTAAATCTGTCTTTAATAAAGCGTTTTACATTAGATTTTGTTGAAAACCATAGATTCACGTTTGAAAACTATAAATTACAATCCTAAACTATAGGTAAGAATTTTTTATCATAGTTTCACAAATCGTGAAAATTTATTTATCAGATCGTTAACTATAGTTAAGAATTGTAAAGCCTAGTTTACAAATCTTGAAACTGTATTGATCAGGTAATATATGTTTTGCAATTACAAATTATTGTTTTCCGTGTTAAGTATAGATTATGGTTGTGAAACATGATTAGATAATCGCGTTAATTATGATTTACTGATGTAAAATATAGGTTATCGCTGTTAACTATAGTTTATAGTCAGTAAACTATACAGTACCCGCATCGTTATTCTTTACAATTCTATCGTGTTCTATCGTGCGTGTATCCTATCGTATCGTGCGTGTATCCTATCGTATCGTGCGTGTATCCTATCGTATCCTATCGTATCGTGTTTTCCGTTTATCAGGTTTTGCGTTTTCTATCGTGTTTTCCGTTTATCGTGTTTTGCGTTTATCGTGTAGATCGTTTATCAGGTTCTATCGTGTATCGTGTTTTGCGTTTATCGTGTATATTCGGAAACCCTCGCTTTTTATCTTTACTATATAAAGAAACTACTGAGCTATTCCGAGTTTCTTTTTCGTTTTGTTAATAAAAATAAGATTAATTCAACCAAAAAGAGAAAATAAAGATTTATCCCTTTCTTTTTCATCAATATAAGAAATATTAAAGCGTAGAAGGAAAAATAATTAATAGCGTATTTCATCAATGAAAAAATTGATTTATTAATAAATAATTAAATAATCAAATAAAGTTATTGTAATTCTATCATGGTAAAGCAGAGAGTGATTGTCAAAATTTAAACAGTAATTCTATTTTTTGGAAATGAAATTATAAGTACATCGATCACCTGGTCTATTTCTTTAAAACATAATTTATCGAATTGTATTATTTATTTTGTCAAAATTAAGTACGTCTATTAATATGATTTTCTTAAATGAATCGGAGTACCGGAGAAAGGTTTGGAAAGCTACGATGTTCGCGTACACAAAAAGGAAATAAATAAATAATAAGCAGGATATTGAAATGTATCTTTTTTTTCATGCAATATTCTGTTTTCCTTGTTTATCGTCTGATAACGTTAGAAATATGTTTACGCCTCTGATCTGCATGTATGCACAATGATTTAAAGTCTTGATGTTACAAATTTAATAAAACATAAGACAATGATCCAGATGATTTTAACAATGATTTTGGCCGTATACGTTCAAATTTTAAATTTATTTTTTAAAGTTAATTATAAATTCCTTGACATATGTCTAAATTAATAAAAAAAAAATCCAAATTATAAAATATAATGCATTAAAATATTCTACCCAATTTATCACATAATGGCTGTTAGTATAAAATAGAAGATTTTCATTAATTTTATCTGGCATTAGATAACATAAAAATAATATATACAGGGAAAAACATGAAGTTTTTTAACAGCTTACCTTTTCGGCGTGGAAATGAACTCAAAATATAATCCATTGGAATACCAAAAATCAAAATAAATCAAAGACCTTCCTTACCAAAAAAAATGACACGTATGTGTAGCTCTCTAATTAGCACACTGTCTTCCTGTGCGGTCAACCACCCCCGCCCCCGTCTCCCCTAACAGACACCTCGGCCCGTGTGTGTGATCACCGTCAACATTCCTGTACTGATCTCTCACCTGGGGTAATTAGTAACCTCGAATACTACCTGGTTCTAATGAAACACATCTACTTATTTTCGGGATTTTGTTCCTAACTTGTTTGAACAATTTTATCAAAGATTTAATTCAAAATATATTAAATAATTGTACAAATTATGCATCTCATTGCTTGAATGTTAAATAAAAATTCAAATAAATCAATTTAATGAAATGAAGTCCCTAGACTCACTCCGTTGATTTTTTTCATTTCGTACAATGTTCCCATTATGTTTATGTAAATAAGTCTTTTAATAAACTTAAAAAATATACTGCACTTATGGTACATGCACTTTCGGATCATCGGGTTTTCTACGTAATACGGACAAAATTAATTCTAGGAAACAATTTCATTGATCGTAGAAACGCAAGAAATAGTTCTAACATTTTAAACTATGAAAATTAGCTCGCAATATTTTTTTTAACGGTATCTTACTATAAAAATAAAACAGCCGCCGTGACCATGTAAGACTAATAAATACACCGAATCAATTTATAGTATTAATCGATTTTATTCCATACGTATATAACTTTATTTAAGAATTCAATATTATATTTGGCTATTTGGTTAGATCTTGTTTATCTAATTTTAAATTGGTTGCCGACTTTCAACATACCGCCCTTCGAATATGCCTAATATGAGATTACCGGGTCAGTGTAAAATGATTTAATAATTCATTTGCCGAAGTAAACCTATTTTTTGTTATTATTAGAAACAGTACACATCGAGTTTAATAGCAATGATTTATAATTATTTAGTCGGAAAAGTCGCATTTTACTCTTTTAATATTTGTTAATTAATTTTTCTGTTTTGTATTGTAAAGAAGAAAGTATTTAACCATTCAATGTTGGTTAATAAATACGAGGTTTTAAGTATCTCATATATAAATGTTTACATTTACATAAGTTACAGCTTAGCGTAAACGTACAAGTGCAGTTGTAGCAGATTCATATTCTCATGACACGGTTTACATGTATTAATGCAGAGCGCCATTATTTTAACAATTATTTAGATTTCTATTCAGGGAATTTAATTTTCTTGAACTGTTTCGTTCTTGATAGATCTATCATGTTAAATTTATTAATTTTGTTAAAGCCGTTTTTTTTTAAAAGTTTCTTTCGGCCGGTCTTTTACTTGTATTTTTTTTTCTAAGATATTCATATTTAATTGCGATTTTCGGATACATCGCAGATTGTAAGCTTAGACATTAAATACAAATATTTAATTTATAGCGTAAATTTCTCCCGTGAAATTACTTCGTACTTGTAGATAAATTTATTAGATAGAAAATTAAAATGTATATTTTTCATAAATAATAAATTTGTTAATAGAGTTTCAAAATTCACACCCTTGAGAAGAAATTTAAAAAAAAATACAGTCTCCATTTCATAAAAATCCATTTAATCACTGTCAATTTTTTTATATTTATAAATAAACAACTTTTGTAAAATTACCACAGAGATCTCAGGTTCCTTTAATTATAATTAAATGTACTTTATAGTTTAGATTTGAAGCTCCGCAAGTATTTAAATAAAAATATAATTTAATTTAAATAAACTTTAATCTTTAAATTTGATTTAAAATAATCTTTTCGTCTTGTCAGAAAACGTTCCGCATTTTGAAACAATCCTATCAGGTTTTGCGTTTATCCTATCGTGAAGATCGTTTATCAGGTCTATCGTGTTTTGCGTTTATCGTGTTTTGCGTGTATCGTGTTTTGCGTTTATCGTGTTTTGCGTTTATCCTATCGTGCGTGTATCCTGTCCTATCGTGCGTGTATCCTATCGTATCGTGCGTGTATCCTATCGTATCGTGCGTGTATCCTATCGTATCGTGTATCCTGTAAAGAATAACGATGCGGGTACTGTCATTTTACAAGCAATAAACCTAGTTTATTGACTGTGAAACTCTGTTACCTCATTTTGTGAATTTGGCGTGCCATAGCTATAGTTCAAAATTACATTAACATCTTTGTCTTTTTTAACACAAAGATAACATGATATGTCTGCCTCTGCAACAGAAAAGAAAACACATTAGATTATAATATTATTATTATATATTACGGTCATCCTACTTCATTGGGAACAATTAATCTATATAACGGTCATCTAAATATTTTGTTACGGTCATCATTGGCAAAAACTTTGAGGTCCTACTACAGCTTTATTTCTTTAAATTAAAGTAAGTTATACTAACCTATAGCAAGTTCCCATTAGCGTACATTTAAATTTTTCAAGAACTAACACAGATAACCTAGCAAATGTTTTAAATCTTGACTGAAAATTTCTAACCGGTGACCTCGGCTGACATGTTTTGATCACCGTAGTATAGACCACTGTCAGCCGCTTTCCTACAGTGAACATTGTCGGGTGTAACCGGCTCTTGGGTCAAATGAAAATCCGTTCGATTAAGAGATAAATCCCCAATACATTCAAACACGTTTCTATTCGTCGGTTTATTCGTCCACTATCAACTGGCCTATCTGTGAGAGCGTAAAACTTGAGCTTCGATAGATTGTTCCACCCAAAATTTTGTGGCAGTTCACAAAGTAGATCCATGCTCATTGTATCACGGATCTATATTTCGCGTTTTGACTGCAAGTGCGAAAAATGCTTGATGAGATCTGTAATATATATGAACAATGCATAGCGCGTGCTTCTATAATTACACGTATTTCAGATGACAAACCATATTAGGAAATGTTTTTGGAACTTGTACATCATCTCCCTGCCATATTGGAAAATTGAGAGTGCTATGGCAGATGTGACTTCCTTGAATTGGTTTTCTCTAATACCCTATAGAGAGGTTAATAGGTCAACCTCTCTAAAGGGTTTAAGGAAAACCAATAAAAATTTTTACATATCATAGTAATTTTTGAACAGAAAAGAGTTACTAAAAATTTTTTGGGGAAAAATTTAAAGGAATGTGTCATGTTTGAAATACATGTAAAGAACTAATGCCAACCCCTTTTTCAATTAATGATAGTTTACTTTATTAAACCAAATTCAATTTATATCTGTATTGCCTCTGATCTCATCTGGATAAATGCCCTGCCTCCTTCCACTTATGTTTAGCTCACCTGAACCGAAGGCTCAAGTGAGCTTTTCTATCAAAATATATCCGTTGTCTATCGTCGTTGTCGATGTTGTCGTTGTCGTCGTAAACTTTTCACATTTTCATCTTTTCACAAGAACCACTGGGCCAATTTCAACCAAACTTGTCACAACGTATCCGTAGGTAAACGGGATTCAATTTTTTTAAATGAATTTCTTCCAAGGGGAAAAATTATGAATTACTGGTAATGAAAAATCAATGGCACTTTCAAAAAATCTTTTTTTCAAGAACAACTGGGCCAAGAAAAATAAAACTCTGTGGATTCATCCTCTGGTAGTGTATTTTAAATTTTTCAAATCTGAACCCCGGGGCAAGGGGGGGGCCAAAATGACCGATCAAAGTTTTAAATAAAAATATATAGGAAAAATCTTTACAATTCTTCTTCTCAAGACCCATTGGGACATAAAAGATGATACTCATGTTGAATAACCCTCAGGTATTGTAGATTCAAGTTTGTTCAAATCATGCCCCCCGGGAAAAAAGGGTGGGGCTAAAATTGCCGAGCAAATTTTTACCTAGGAATGTATAGGAAAATTTTAAAATTCTTCTTCTCAAGACCCACTGAGACAGGAAAGATGAAACGGGTGTGAATTTATCCTCAGGTAGTCTAGATTCAAGATTGTTAAATCATGCCCCCCCAAGGGTAAGTTGGGGCCATAATGGCTGATCAAACTTTTACATAGGAATGTAAAAAAAAATCTTTTGAAATATTTTTTCTCAACAATCACTGGACAAGGAAAGATAAAATTTATATGGAATATTTAGGTAGTGTAGATACACATTTGTTCAAATCATGACCCAGGAGAAAGATGGGCTAAAATAGCCGATCAAAGTTTAACAGGAATTTATATAAAAAATCTTTTTAAAAATTATTTTTCCAAGAACCATTGAGACAGGAGAGATGAAATGCTGGAATTTTCCTAAGGTAGTGTAGATTCAAGGTTGTTCAAATCATGCCCCCCGGGGTAGGTTGTGGTCATAATGGCTCATCAACCTATTACATAGGTATGTATAGGAAAAATCTTAAAAGATATTCTTAGATGAAATTCATAAAGAATAATCTTCTGGTTGTGAAGATACAAATTTCTCCAAATATGACACACAAACCACTGGGCCAGGAAAGAAAAAACATGTGCAATCTCTTCAGATAGTGTAGAATCGACTTTGTTAAAACCATGCCCCCCAGGGTAAAAAATGGGCCACCATGCTTAGTTAAAAAAAATATTTCAGGAGTGTAGATTCTACTCTGCTCAAATTATGACACCCTGGGGTTAAATTAACCCCCCCCCTTTTACCTCAGTCAACTCTCAGTTCTGATCTGATATGTGCTTTTTCCTAGTCAATTGCTCAAGTGAGCAAACTGGTCCCTGGGCCTCTTGTTTGATATATGTAACTTTATTGTTGAACTGTTATGAATGTTGGGTTCTTCCTTTTTTTTGCAGCATGGCCAAAGGGGGAAAACCCGGTACTTTGTGAATTAAATATGATATTGAAAAAAGTAAAAATGATTTCTCTAATTAAAACATTCTAATGCTTGTCAAACTTTGAAAGGTACATTTTTTTTAATTATCTTTAACCTCCACCCCTTTCAAAAAACATTTAGCCCTTATGTCCGTTTTTTAATGTATCTTATTGTTAAACATGCTTCAATAGGCTTGTATTTTTAATGACTGCCTTTTTTAAATGATATTATATATTATTCATAGAATGACAATTTCCGAAAGAGTTAACTAGATTTGGGCTACGTTTTATCCATGCATTTCCCATTTTTCCCATTTAAATACAGATGTCCTGCGAGTCAAAACTTCTAGTCAAAAGTTTTGCTTATAATGTCAGTCATGTAGTTTCATTCTTTTTTAAAAAAGGGGTTTCTAATAGTTATAGCTCTATGAATAGTTACTCAGCAATAAACTTCAATGTTGGTCGATAATAACAACTCTAAACTATTTCAAAGCTCAGGAATTCAATGTTTGTAGCTTTGTCGATTTCATCGATAATATAGCACAGAAAGTATTTTACAAATTTACTTTATTAATTTAGACTGTAGATGTACACCCTAATTAAAGGTGCATAACATAGATTTGAAATTAATATTTTCTGCATAATATTACGATTAACATATTTTAATAGCATTTCACACAAAAATGATTAAAAAAAGTTATTCATCTAAAAGTTATAAATACACGGGTTTGATTGGCTCATGCATCCTAGTCTTAATTTTTAAGAAAAATGACAATCTTTTTGTGTATAAATGAAAAATATTGAAAAAAAAATCCAGATAATTCAAAGTAGAATTCTTAAAAAGCAAAACATACACACAGTATATTGTCAGTTCGTGAGTTGTGGTGAGCATACTTTTAAAATTTAAAAGCCCCGGAGAATCGTAAACATCCACATTTAAAGAGCTCGTTTTCTGTTTACAAAAACTGTATCCGTTTCATGGGGTTTTATCAATTTGCTAAACCCTGTACGCAACACTTTGCTGGAATGACATTTGTTAAGGAGTTTTTCCTTCTAACATTTTTACTCTGAATATATCATTTTTAGGTCATCTGAGTTAACTCAGGTGACCTATTGCTATCCGTTTTCGTCCGTCGTCTTGCTGTCCTCTGCGTTAACAGTTGAACATTTTCAGCTTCTTTTTTGAAACCAATGAACCAATTTTAACCAAAGACTGTTTCCACTTAAACATACTGCCCCGGGCCCTTTTTTTTGGGCCCCCCTAACTTAAATTAATTAACTCAAATATTAATAAGTTTACACCTAACTCATACTTTGTTATCTTTGTGGTATATTACTTGCAAAAATTCACACTGAAAAAAATTTGCCTTAGTTTTATAAATAGTAATAAAAAAAACATACACTGGGGGTTAAATTTGGAAAGTTGCGCTTGTCCGAGTTGGGTTTTAATTGTGTCACATTACTATTCGGAGTAGGCAGGATTTTATGATCAATTGAAAACATGTAATATTTAGCCAGTTATAATGGACTCTTGAAATTAAATACAAAATACAAACTGTACACAGAAAAATTAACACTTGGAATTTCTCAAGGGCTACGCCAATTTTTTTTAAGGAAAGATGGTACTGTGGAAGATCTTTGAGATCTTTGAGATGTTTTGATCCCTTTAAAACCAGATCCCCTATTTTGTGGTCGTTTCTAAGTGGAAATTTTACACTTAAATAAACTGAGTTACTTTATATGAAAACGGGGGGAAAAATTTATTTAAAAAAACATCTATTTATTCTAAAAGATTAGTGTCGTTTGAAATTTTATGACTTCTACCCCCTGTCTTTTATTTTTTACAGAAAACACTTTGAGGAATGATGCTACTTCGGAGATGGGAGCTAAATTTTGAAACTCGTTGAGCCTCCAAACGTGCCCCCTAAATCCAAGGTCTAAAAATAAACTATCTTTACATTTTGTCCAATGTCATATTCCATCACCCTATTAAAACACTCGACAAAAAAAAGGAGACATAATTCTATGTTGATTAATTGTAAATGTACATGTACATGTAACGGTGTAAGTTGGACGTCTTTCGACGAGTGTCAATCAGATCTTCAACCACGTGGTTTATTTTTTTTTGTATTCAAATGTTACCTGAGTCTACAAATCATGTGGTTAATTTGAATATTAAACATGTCACAATCAGGTCAATGGCATGTAAACACCCGTAAACAGTGAAAAAGCTGTCGGAGTTTTGTACCTTTTTTCAAAAAGTTTACCCTGAGCGCAGGCTTGCCCAAAATTTTCCCTTAGAATGTTGAATTTCCAACAGTTCTACACATTCTGTTCTTTTGAGAAAGAAAAAGTACGGTATGAACAAAAATCCACCCAGTCCCAAAATCTTATCAAATTGTTCAAGAAACATGTCGAGAGTGACCACTTCCTATGTCATTTAAATTTAAGTTATTATCTCAAACCATTTCTTCAAGAGACCTCTTCAAATATAGGTAGTTTTGGTAAGAAAATAACGCTATGATGTTGTGGCGTCGTCAACTTGGCGTTATCGAATTTCAACGTTTTAACGTTTCAACTTTTTAATCCCGATACAGCGCCAAAAAAGAAAATAATTTTGAAGTGAAACTAGTGCTAATTGTAACGGGAACCGTTACAGATGTTCCCCAAACGCTCCCCAACTCCCTTTTTGTGCCATATTCCCTGTAAGCTTCATTAAATAAGGCAAACTCTATGCATTTAAGACTTAAACAACGTTTTCCTTAAAAGGTATACCAAGTATATTCAAATTTTAGCATAGCACGAGTGCGCATGTGAATGTGTATGCATAATGAGATATCATCTTGTCTCCACTATTTAGAAATCTTGATATACTAGATATTGAAGCATTTAATCCAAAACATTTAAAATAGCTATTTAAGTATATTCTTAATTTTACCAATTTTACGTGCACGCACGTGCATGCATGTGCATGATGACCATACCCTTTTGTAGGAGTATATTATGACTGTCTATGGTCTAAATCCCATCCTGTTTGGTTGAAAAACAAGGGAGCTACGGTCATTAAAAGGTTAAGCCAATCAGATTGCAGCGCACGTGCATGCGCATTTATTAATGAAAATTGTTATATATCATATTGTAGGATATCTTAATGCATGCCTATGTTCAAGATTTCATAGCATTTCGTCAAAAACCGAAAAAGATATTGAGATTTTTGTTTCAGCCAATCAGATCAAAGCGCACGTGCACGCACGTACATGCATGTGTTTGATGACCATACCTTCTTGTAGTAGTCCATTTTGTCTGTCGATGTTTAAACCCCATCTTGTTTGGTTGAAAAACAAGGGAGTTATAGCAATTTAAAGTTTAAGCCAATCAGATTGAAGCGCACGTGCATGGCGTGTTTTCATGACAATTGTTATAAATCATTTTGTAGTAATCCCAAAGTATGCCTAATTTTTTT